>NC_135802.1:129187956-129487956 GCF_964213995.1 Mustelus asterias
CCCCCCTCGCCCGCCCCCCCTCGCCCGCCCCCCCCTCGCCCGCCCCCCCTCGCCGCCCCCCCCTCGCCCGCCCCCCCCTCGCCCGCCCCCCCTCGCCCGCCCCCCCTCGCCCGCCCCCCCTCGCCCGCCCCCCTCGCCCGCCCCCCCTCGCCCGCCCCCCCTCGCCCGCCCCCCTCGCCCGCCCCCCCTCGCCCGCCCCCCCTCGCCCGCCCCCCCTCGCCCGCCCCCCCTCGCCCGCCCCCCCTCGCCCGCCCCCCCTCGCCCGCCCCCCTCGCCCGCCCCCCCTCGCCCGCCCCCCCTCGCCCGCCCCCCCTCGCCCGCCCCCCCTCGCCCGCCCCCCCTCGCCCGCCCCCCCTCGCCCGCCCCCCCTCGCCCGCCCCCCCTCGCCCGCCCCCCTCGCCCGCCCCCCCTCGCCCGCCCCCCCTCGCCCGCCCCCCCTCGCCCGCCCCCCCCTCGCCCGCCCCCCCTCTCCCGCCCCCCCTCCCCGCCCCCCCTCTCCCGCCCCCCCTCTCCCGCCCCCCCCTCTCCGCCCCCCCTCTCCCGCCCCCCCCTCTCCCGCCCCCCCCTCTCCCGCCCCCCCTCTCCCGCCCCCCCCTCTCCCGCCCCCCCCTCTCCCGCCCCCCCTCTCCCGCCCCCCCCTCTCCCGCCCCCCCTCTCCCGCCCCCCCTCTCCCGCCCCCCCCTCTCCCGCCCCCCCCTCTCCCGCCCCCCTCTCCCGCCCCCCCTCTCCCGCCCCCCCCTCTCCGCCCCCCCCTCTCCCGCCCCCCCCTCTCCCGCCCCCCCTCTCCCGCCCCCCCCTCTCCCGCCCCCCCCTCTCCCGCCCCCCCCCTCTCCCGCCCCCCCTCTCCCGCCCCCCCCCTCTCCCGCCCCCCCCCTCTCCCGCCCCCCCCTCTCCCGCCCCCCCCTCTCCCTCCCGCCCCCCCTCTCCCTCCCGCCCCCCTCTCCCTCCCGCCCCCCCCTCTCCCTCCCCCCCCCATCTCCAGGCCCCCTCTCAGCCCCCTCTCTTCCTCTCTCTCGCTCCCCCCCAACCAACTCCACCTCGGCTCCTCCATTCAGCCTCTCTCGGCTCTTCCTCCTCGGATCCTCCCCTCGGCCTCGCGGATCCTCCCCTCGGCCTCGCCGATCCTCCCCTCGGCCTCGCCGATCCTCCCCTCGGCCTCGCCGATCCTCCCCTCGGCCTCGCCGATCCTCCCCTCGGCCTCGCCGATCCTCCCCTCGGCCTCGCGGATCCTACCCTCGGCCTCGCGGATCCTCCCCTCGGCCTCGCGGATCCTCCCCTCGGCCTCGCGGATCCTCCCCTCGGCCTCGCGGATCCTCCCCTCGGCCTCGCGGATCCTCCCCTCGGCCTCGCGGATCCTCCCCTCGGCCTCGCGGATCCTCCCCTCGGCCTCGCGGATCCTCCCCTCGGCCTCGCGGATCCTCCCCTCGGCCTCGCGGATCCTCCCCTCGGCCTCGCGGATCCTCCCCTCGGCCTCGCGGATCCTCCCCTCGGCCTCGCGGATCCTCCCCTCGGCCTCGCGGATCCTCCCCTCGGCCTCGCGGATCCTCCCCTCGGCCTCGCGGATCCTCCCCTCGGCCTCGCGGATCCTCCCCTCGGCCTCGCGGATCCTCCCCTCGGCCTCGCGGATCCTCCCCTCGGCCTCGCGGATCCTCCCCTCGGCCTCGCGGATCCTCCCCTCGGCCTCGCGGATCCTCCCCTCGGCCTCGCGGATCCTCCCCTCGGCCTCGCGGATCCTCCCCTCGGCCTCGCGGATCCTCCCCTCGGCCTCGCGGATCCTCCCCTCGGCCTCGCGGATCCTCCCCTCGGCCTCGCGGATCCTCCCCTCGGCCTCGCGGATCCTCCCCTCGGCCTCGCGGTTCCTCCCCTCGCAGTTCCTCCCCTCTTTGCCCCCCCCCCTCGCGGCTCCTCCCCTCTTTGCCCCCCCCTTGCGGCTTCTCCCCTCTTTGCCCCCCTCGCCCCCCCCTTTCGTGGCTCCTTTCGCTTTCCCCCCCCCCTCGCGGCTCCTCCCCTCCGTCCCCCCACCCCTCGCGGCTCCTTTAGCTTCCCCCCCCCCCCCCTCGCGGCTCCTCCCCTCCACCACCCCCCTTCGCAGCTCCTCCCCTCCGCTCCCCCTCGCGGCTCCTCCCCTCCCGCCCCCCCCCCCCCCCCTCGCGGCTCCTCCCCTCCGCCCCCCCTCGCGGCTCCTCCCCTCCGCCCCACCCCCCCTTCACGGCTCTTCCCCTCCGCCCCCCCCCCTTCGCGGCTCCTCCCCTCCACCCCCCCCCTCGCGGCTCCTCCCCTCCGCCACCCACCCCCTCGGCTCCTCCCCTCCGCCCCCCCCCCCTCGGCTCCTCCCCTCCGCCCCCCCCTCTCGGCTCCTCCCCTCCGCGCCCCCCCCCTCGGCTCCTGCCCTCCGCCTCCCCCTCTCGGCTCCTCCCCTCCGCCTCCCCCTCTCGGCTCCTCCCCTCCGCCTCCCCCCTCTCGGCTCCTCCCCTCCGCCTCCCCCCTCTCGGCTCCTCCCCTCCGCCTCCCCCCTCTCGGCTCCTGCCCTCCGCCCCCCCTCTCGGCTCCTGCCCTCCGCCCCCCACTCTCGGCTCCTGCCCTCCGCCCCCCCTCTCGGCTCCTGCCCTCCGCCCCCCCTCTCGGCTCCTCCCCTCCGCCCCCCCCCCTCGGCTCCTCCCCTCCGCCCCCCCCCCCAGCTCCTCCCCTCCGCCCGCCCCCCCCCCGGCTCCTCCCCTCCGCCCCCCCCCTCTCGGCTCCTCCCATCCGCCCCCCTCTCGGCCCCCCCCCCCCCCTCGCGGCTCCTCGCCTCTTCCTCCCTCTGCCTCTCTCTCTCAGCTCCTTCCCCTCCCCCCCGCCCCTTGGCTCTCCCCTCTTCCCCCGCCCCCCCCCCCCCCTCTCTCGGCTCCCCCCTCTTTCTCTCCCCCCCCCCCCCCCCCTCGGCTCCCCCTTCTTCCCCGCACTCCCCCTCTCTCTCAGCTCCCCCCTCTTCCCCCCCCCCTCTTCCCCCCCCCCCCCCCCCCCCCCCCCCCTCTCTCGGCTCGCCCCCCTCTCTCGGCTCGCCCCCCTCTTCACCCGCCCCCCCCCCCCCTCTCTCGGCTCCCCCCTCTTTCCCCCCTCTCTCAGCTCCCCCCTCTTTCTCCTCCTCCCCCCCCCCCCCCCCCCCCCTTCTTGGCTCCCCCCTCCTCTCTCCCTCCCCCTCCCTCCTCTTCCCCCCCTCTTTTGGTTCATTCCGATACCACTTCTCCCGGTTCAGCCCCTGCTTTTGCCCCCCCCCCCCCCATTACATAGTGTCCTGAACTTCCCACATGCCCAGGAATTGCAAGCAACAAGTTGTAGCTGCTCATCCCTAGGTCAGCTCTGTACTACTGATCTTATTAATTCACTTAATGTTACTCTTACCCTGGCTGCAATTTTACTAATTAAGTTAAACTGTAAATTTGATTCAATAATTTATTGTTTCATGTTGCTAGTATAAACCAGGACCCTAGACTCCAGAGAAACTCTAACCTTAAAATATCACCAACCAATCACTACCTGCTACCCTCTAACATCATTCCTTGCTCTTTTTGGTAAACACGGTTAAAGGACTGCTCTATTTCTGCTCTGATTTATTCCTGCCACAGATTCCAGGTCCCTGTCTCCTGCTCCCTCACTCGGACTACCCCGTGATTTGTAAAAGTGCAGAACTTCCCTGACTGCACCAAATTCCCTCACTTGCCACATTCCCAAGTTCAGTACTTTGTTGAAGTAGTATTCTGTTGAGCTGGACTCCATTATACTTTTGTGATATAGCAGTTCGCTATTGAATAATTTTCAAAGCAATGGCAGTATGTTTAGGTACTTGAACACTTTCCATTTCTTGCAGCTCAATTAGAAGCAGATTTTGAAGAGTTAGAGAGTCACTTACTTCACTTGGAGGATATCTGTGAACAATGTGAACTTGAGCGTTATAAGCAGCTACAGATCCTTCAGTTGGAAAACTACAAGAAAGAAAAGAGGTAACTAACACAATTTTATTATTACTCCATTACTCTCTACATTACCAGTATTTTAGTCAACCCTTTAGCAAAAAAGATTGCAAGACGATGATTGTTTTGAGATTTCATGGTGTGTGCGTTCTCGCTATCCTGTGATTTTCTTTGTTTTCCCAAGGGATAAACTATGAAGGTAAGCTTGCAAATAATATAAGAACGAACAGTAAGAGCTTCTTTAAATATATAAAAAGGAAGAGAGAGACCAAAGTTAACAGAATTTAGAGAATTTTTTCATTTGTTCATGGGATGTGAGTATTGCAGGCTGCGCCAGCATTTATTACCCATCCGTGAGGGCATTTAAGAGTCAACCACATTGCTGTGGATCTGGAGTCAAGATGGCGGGTTTCCTTCCCTAAAGGATACTAGTGAACCAGTTTGGTTTTTATGACAGTCGACAATGGTCATCTTTAGACCTTAAATTCCAGATTTCTTTTGCCATGGTGAGATTTGAACCTGGGTCCCCAGAGGAATTCTCTGGATTACTAGTCCAGCGATAATACCCCTACGCCTCTGCCTCCCCATGAGAATGAGACTGGGGAAATAATAATGAGGAACCAGGAATTAGCAGAGGAGTTATAAAATATTTTGTGTCAGCATTCACTGTAGCATTCATGAATAACATTCCAAAAATACTAAATAATCAAGGGGCAGAAGGGGAGGTGGAAATAAATACTGTAACTTTACTTGAAACAAAGTACTGGGGAAACTAATAGGGTTGAAGGCAAATAAGTGTCCTGGACCTGATGCGTTGCATCCTCGGATATTAGAGGAAGTAGCTACAGAGACAGTGGATGCTCTGGTAGTAATCTTCCAAGAATCCTTAAATTCCAGATAAGTCCCAGAGGATTGGAAAATTGCCAGCATAACACCCTTATTCCAAAAGAGAAGGAGACAAAAAGCAGGTAACTATAGGCTAGTTAGCTTAACATCTATCATTGGGAAAATGTTAGAGTCCATTATAAAGGGATATAATAGCAGAGCATTTAAAAATGGTAAATACAGTCAAGCAGAGTCAGCATGGCTTCATGAAGGGGAAATAATGCCTGACAAATTTACTAGAATTCTTTGAGGTGGTAATGAGAATGATTGATAGATAAAGAGGTAATGAGCATGATAGATAAAGTTGTAATAAATTTGGATTTCCAAAAAGCATTTAATAAGGTACCGCATGAAAGGCTATTTAAGATAGGAGCCCATGGTGATGGGGCAGTATATTACCATGGATGGAGGATTGGCTAACTAATAGAAGACAGAGTTGGATAAGAGGGGCATTTCCAGGAGGCAACTTGTAACTGGAGTGCCACAGGGATCAGTGCTGAGGCCGCAATTATTTGCAATATGTATTCATAGAAATCATAGAAACCCTACAGTGCAGAAGGAGGCCATTCGGCCCATCGAGTCTGCACCGACCACAATCCCACCCAGACCCCAACCCCACACATCCACCCGCCAATCCCACTAACCTACGCATCACAGGACTCTAAGGGGCAATTTTTAACCTGGCCAATCAACCTAACCCGCACATCTTTGGACTGTGGGAGGAAACCAGAGCACCCGGAGGAAACCCACGCAGACACGAGGAGAATGTGCAAACTCCACACAGACAGTGACCTGAGCCGGGAATTGAACCCAGGACCCTGGAGCTGTGAAGCAGCAGTGCTAACCACTGTGCTACCGTGCCGCCCCATGTCTTGGATGAGGGATATGAATGTACTATTCATGTCTTGGATGAGGGATATGAATGTACTATTGCCAAGTTTGCGGATGATGAGTCTACAGAGGGATATAGACAGGTAAAGTGAGTGGGCAAAAACTTGCCAGATGAAAGATAACATAAGAAAATGTGAAGTTATGCACTTGTTAGGAAGTATAAAGGTGCTGAATATTATTTAAATGGAGAAAGACTGCAGAAAGCTGCAACTCGGGGATCTGGGAGTGCTCATGAATAAATCGCAAAATGCTAGCAGGCAAGTTCAGATAATAGGGAAAGCAGGTGTAATGCTGGCCTTTATCTCAAAGAGAATAGGGTATAAAAAGAAGAGAAATCTTGCTAAAACTATACAAACACGAGTTAGACCGCACCTGTAAAGTTTTGGTCTCCTTATTTAAGGAAAGATATACTGGCTTGGGAGGCAGTCCAGTGAGGTTCACTAGGTTGACCCCTGGTATGGAGGGATTTTCTTGTGAGGAGATGTTGTGTTGGTTCGCCCTGTGCTCATTGGAATTTAGAAGAATGAGAGACAACTTAATTAAGACATATGTGATTCTCAGGGGGCTTGACATGGTAGATACTGAGAAGTTGTTTCCTCTAGTGGGAGCGTCTAGGACCAATAGGCATAATCTCAGAGGGTCACCCATTTAAAACAGATGAGGAAGAATTTATTTTCTCAGAGGGTAGTGAATCTGTGGAATTCTTTACAGTGAGGGCTGTGGAAGCTGGAGCATTAGGTATGTTCAAGATTGAGATAGACAGTTTTAATCAGTAGAGGAATCGAGGGTTATGGGAATAAGGCAAGAAAGGGGGTCGAGGATTATCATTTCAGATCAGTCATGGTCTCATTGAATGGCTGAGTAGACTCAGTGAGCCGAATAGCCTACTTCTGCTCCTATGTCTTATAGTCGTATGCATTTGTCTTGAAAGACAGTCATTACCGGCTATTTTATCCTGGAACAAAAATGCTATTTTCTCAGTCCATGTTTGGATTAAGAACTGTAACTTTTAGGAACAAGAAAAAAGCAATTGAGCTCAATAAGCCTGTTAATTTTTCATCAAATCCAATTATTTTGTTGTATTTATCAATCCTTTTGTTCATAGGTTCAACTAATCATTTGTTGAACTGATTTATACTGTCTTCTCAATGTCTTGTGAACAATTGTTCACCAAATTCCTTTTTGCCTTGGTTTAGCAATTGGGTTCTGTAATTTCTGAACTTGTAAATTAAACATGTGTCTTTCCATCAGAGAGCCTAGTTCTCTAATTTCAGCAAGAGCAAAATTGCACATCTCTTTCATTCATTATGTAAAATTTCATAAGGTCATGAAAACATAGAAAATATGAACAGGTGTAGGTCTTTCGACTACTCTGCCATTCATTATGATCGCAGCTGATCATCCAACTCAATTGCCTAATCCTGCCTTCCCTGCTTATCTTTTGATCCATTTTGCCCCAAGAGCTGTATCTAACTCCTTGAAAATATGCAATGTTTTGACCTCCACTGCTTTCTGTGATAGTGAATTCCACAGATTCACCTCTCTCTGGGTGAAGAAATTCGTCCTCACCTCAGTCCTAAAAGGTTTACTCCTTTGCCTCAAACTATGAAAGGGTGTTGTCAATGCATATGTAGAAGCTTGTCTATTTCTGCAGGTGAAGAGGGAGGGTGGGACCAAGTATTAATATGCAAACTCAAGAAGTAACTGTACAGGAGCAGGGGTGAAATCCATTTTCTAGCTGTGCAAGAGGTAAGAGTGGAACCAAACGAGGACAGTCTCACCTAGTTGGGCAAAAAAGGAGACATTGGAAGAGAATGGTGGTGTATTAATCAAGTCAAAGATGGCATAGAGGCCACAAAAAGGTAATTTACCATGGTTATGATCTGAGGATGTCATTTGAGGTTCTGTTCTCTGATGGGTAGAAATCTGATTGGCAGGATTCAAGCAAGGAGTTACAGGAATGATGGACATAGATTTGTGAAGTGACAGCTTTGGATAGGAAGGTGAAATTGGGGAGTAGTTTGCATGAATGTGTGTATAGGTTGTTTTTTTTAACGAGGGTTGATGGGGGAGGTCCTATACCTGAGGAGAGCAAACAATTTACAATGTCAGCTAACATGACTACCAGGAATGGACTTATTTGGAATGTGGTATCAGGCAAGATGTACTAGATTTCCCAACATTGCAGTATGTCCCTCAGTGTATTCTGTTTCTGGCGGTACAAAACTCCTTTGTTTGTTCTCCAACTATTTCTCTACCTGGAGATTGTCTTAAGGCTGTAACAGACATTTTACAACTTTGGGGTACTATTTAATTCAGAGCAGAGCTTCTGACCCCAACTCTATTTTCATAATGGACAGTAACCTCTGAGCTTTAGGGCAGCATAAGTAAGGGTACACCAAAGATGCACTGGGGTATCTCTCACCTTGAATGTTCCCAGGTAAGGTTTGCATGACAATTACCAGAATTAGAGGATTTTTTTTATTATTTCATAGGATGTAGGCATCACTGTCCAGGCCAATTTTTATTGCCCATCCCTGACCACCCTTAGGGTGGTGGTGAGCTGCCGTCTTGAAGTGCTGCAGTCCATGTGCTGGAGATATACCATGATACTGTTAGGAATGATGATCCAAGATTTTGACCCAGCAAAGATGAAAGAACATTGAAAAATACACATAAAATAACATTTAGCTTTAACTGAATTACTGAGCTACGTGAAGTATATTTGCCATGCTACACCTCTCTGATAGCTAGTTTTATGCAGGTCTTGACAATTTTGCATTTGGCTTCTGGCTGACTGCATGAGGCCCACATTTGGGGAACAAAGTTACATTAGCATGGGTCTTATGGACTATAAGAACACACCAGATTTAGAAATTAGGGCATGAATGTGTTTAGAAACTGTTCACTTGTTGGAATGAACAAAATATGGAGATCACACAAGGTTTTATAGATTGTCAAAATGACACTAACTGACTTGGTTTTCTGCTACTTTTATTCCCTCGCTAAATGAGAAGAGAAACTTTGTTAATCTGTAACACTGATTTTGTTGCATCCAATTTATTGCTAATAAAATAGGGAATGTAATTGCGTCTTCATAAATTTACAAGCTGTATTGGTTTATAGCCATTTTAATCAATGAAGGCAAAATATTCTGTGATTAGTAAAGTGGTTCAACAAAAGATTACTTGTTGGTTTTCAACAATTGACTCGAACATTGTAGTACTTCTAAATGAAACATGCACATATTAACATCTGCTTTATTTTCTTTATAGGAAAAAAATTGAAGCTTTGAAAGGTAGGGTTTTTTTTATATTTGACAATGTTGCTTTTGTTGCTTGCCACAATGGTGGGAACTCATTTCTAGAGATTGCTTAGAACATAGTAAAATATATAATTTTACTGCCAGAGGGCAACTGTTAAATCCAAATTACAGTTTAATAAATTGATTGCTAGCATGTTTTGAAAAAGGACGTGAACAATCACATTGGGGAAATGGTGCACTTTTCACTTGGTCTTTATGTTAAAAGCTGTCACTATCTTGCCACTTTGAGAAGAGTGTGAGCAACTGTAAATGGGAAAGTTCCTACGCAAGTACTTTGCTGAAATTGGCTGTTACGAAATATGGTGGGTGAGTTTTCCCCCTTTTTCTTTGAGGGATACAGTAGTTGAACCTTCTGTCTTGGTTTCTCCACAAGACAGAGCATAATTTCACCTTATTTTGAAAATTACATACAAGCTGCGTATTTCAAGGTCTGGACTAAAATCAAACTTGACCTCAATGATGCCGGACTACTCAATTAATTGCAGGCTGTTTATTTTTGATATAACATTTTTGTTTCATATACATTTTTTATACGGAATACTACACATCGTTGTACAGTTTTAAATTGGGAAGACAACTTTGAAGTACTAATGGATGTTCACTGCTCTGAAGTAATTTTTATTCTAAAGTTTATGTTCATGTATAGATGCTTAATGGTTAAACTGAGTTTAAATGCATTTCCTTATGCTGTATGAACGCAGCTAAGGTATCAACTGAGTACAAATAGACTTTTTTAGAGCACAATAGTGTCTTTTTGGAACTGAAAGTTGCATTTATCAAATCACGGCTTTACAGTTAAGATTTAGTGTTAATCCAAAACTTGGAAACAAATATGGTTTTCACATGGCACGTTGCTTTAGAACATGATTTCTATGATATAAATAATGCGGCCAGCATAGTCTTTGCAAAATGTAGTTGCTGCACTATTTGGGTAACTAATTGTTGCATTCTTCTAAATTCCTACATTGGAA
The DNA here is from genome assembly GCF_964213995.1 of Mustelus asterias. NCBI lineage: Eukaryota > Metazoa > Chordata > Chondrichthyes > Carcharhiniformes > Triakidae > Mustelus > Mustelus asterias. The sequence goes on from NC_135802.1 coordinate 129,197,979, forward strand.
TTTTACTTGAGTATGAGTTAACTACATTGTGAAATCTTTTTATATAATTATCTACATAAGAATCATCTACTCCTGAACAGTTCTCTATAGCACTAATGAAAATTTCTGTAGCCTACCGTTATGTATTTTTGGAGCAATACATAAATAGGGTTGATTTACAAAAATTGTTCAACTTTGCTTTCTGAAAGTGGCAACCGGTGGATAAGCTGGTCAAGAAGGCATGCTTTATGGCCGGAGCATCGAGTATAAAAGTTGGCAAGTTATGTTACAGCTGTATAAAACTTTAGTCAGGCCACATTTGGAATACTGCGTGCAGTTCTGGTCGCCATACTACCAGAAAGGTGTGGATGCTTTGGAGAGGATGCAAAGAAGGTTTACCAGGATGTTGCCTGGTCTGGAGGGTTTTAGGTATGAGGCAAGATTGGATAACCTTGGATTGTTTTCAGTGGAAACATGGTGGCTGAGGGGTGACCTGATAGAGGGCTACAACATTGAGAGGCATAGATAGGGTGGATAATCAGAGGCCTTTTCCCAGGGTGGGAAGGTCAACTACAAGTGGAGACAGGTTCAAGGTGAGAAGGGGAAAGTTTAGAGGAGATGTGCAGGGTAAGTGCCACCACCGCCTGGAATGCACTGTTGGTGGAGGTGGTGGAAGGGCAAGTTAGCAATGTTCAAGGCATATCTTGATAGACACATAAATAGGAGGCAAACCGAGGGATAGAAACCGCATATGGGCAATAAGTAGTAGGTCCAAATAAGGATTAGGAATCAGCGCTGGTTTGGTGGACCGAAGGGGCTGTTCTTGTGCTGTATTGTTCTTTGCTCTTTATGCCTGAGGGCTTTCGTGCCTACTAAATTTTTGTGTTCGGAATCTCTAAGCCATCCAAATTTCCAGTGAATGGAACCATAGGAACATTCCTATCTATACAAAATAGGAGGCCATTGGCTCCATTCTGCCCATGCCAACTCTTTGCTAGAGCAGTCTAAAGCTAATCTCACTGCCACATGATCTCCACATACACCTGCATGATCCTCTTAAAAGATGCAGTGGCCTCTGTCTCAACCACTCTGTGACAGTATTCTATCCTTTAAAATTCAGTGCAAGGAATGTTTTCCAAACTTCATTATTTTAGTCTTTTAGTGACCATTTTAAATTTTTTAAAAATCTGGAATTAAGAATCTACTGATGACCACAAAACCATTGTCGATTGTCGGAAAAACCCATCTGCTTCATTAATGTCCTTTAGGGAAGGAAATCTGCTGTCCTTAACCGGTCTGGCCTACGTGATTCCAGAGCCACAGCAGTGTGGTCGACTCTCAACTGCCCTCATAGAATCATAGAAACCCTACAGTGTAGAAAGAGGCCATTGGGCCCATCGAGTCTGCACCGACCACAATCCCACCCAGGCCCTACCCCCATATCCCTACATATTTACCCGCTAATCCTTCTAACCTACGCATCTCAGGACACTAAGGGACAATGTTTTAGCATGGCCAATTGACCTAACCCGCACATCTTTGGATTGTAGGAGGAAACCGGAGCACCCGGAGGAAACCCACGCAGACACGAGGAGAATGTGCAAACTCCAGACACGAGGAGAATGTGCAAACTCCCTAACCTGACCTGTGATGATGATAGCTGTGTTGTCACTAGTGACTCTGATTTATTAAACCAAAAATTACATTGGCCTTTTTCATCTTGTCATTTTTGAGGAATTAGATATTTGAGCCTCTGAATCTCTCTTTTTATCTTTGCCCTTTAGGATTATTCAAGTGAGTGTACACTCCCCATTCCTTTTACCTCCCAAAATGTATTTCACATTTGCACTAAAATCCTGTTCCATCTGTCTTCACATTCTGCTAGCTATTTTTTCACAACGCTCCTTGCTCTTTGCCAAACCACCTACTTTTGTGTCACCAGCATTTTTTTCATGTTATGTTCCATATGTTCAAGTCAGCTTTATACAGCAAAGATTAAATTGGACATGAAACTACTTATCTACTTTAATTGGAGGTAAGGTGAGAGCTGGGATAAGTGAGAACAGTTTTCTCTACACAAGTACTGCAGGATGTTTGAGCTGGATAGTTGAATTTAATTAATATCAACATTGTAATAATCATAGGTCCAAGTCAAATGATCTAGTCATTGTTCTGAATAGCCTTTTTAATTTAAGGGTACAGTGGGAGTTGCATAATCTTTTTGAATATGTTCTGTGACTTGGTGTAAATTATTTTGTTTAAAATATTTTTGGGGTGGTAAGCCTACTTGACGACTCTTACTTTATTAAAATTTCACACAAGTGCCCAAGTCCTCACTGGAACTAAATTTTAGATCACTTCCACACACGTGCACACACCCTTGTATTTATCCATAAAATTCGATTGGAAAATCATGGAGATTGTCGTTGACATGCATTATACATTTGTACAAGGGATACTGGAGAGTCTAGTTTCAAAATATCTGATCTCGGTATATTCCATCATCACCCTTTTTTTTTGCTGTGTTTGGTTGGTTAGGGGTGGCACAGTGGTTAGCACTGCTGCCTTGCAGCGCCATGGACCCGGGTTCAATTCCGGCCTCGGGTGAATGTGTGGAATTTGCACATTCTCCCTGTGTCTGCATGAGTTTCCTCCCATAGTCCAAAGATGTGCGGGTTAGGTTGATTGGCCATGCTAAATTGACCCTAGTGGCGGGGGATTAGCAGGGTAAATATGTGGCGTTACGGGATTAGTGCCTGGGTGGGATTGTGGTTGGTGCAGACTTGATGGGCTGAATGGCCTCCTTCTGCACTGTAGGGATTCAATGATTTGGGATTCTGAGTGGCATAAATCATCTTACCCTAGAAATATTGTTCTGCTTAGCAACTTCACTATCCAGTTTGATACTGATTTAAGCTTCAAACCTCAATCATCTCAGCACCACACATCTCTGCAAGACTTCCCAAGGACAATATCCTAGGCTCAACCATCTGCTTCAATGATCTTCCATCTATCAGAAGTGGGATGCTTGCTGGTGATTGCACAGTCCTCAGATAATGAAGCAGTTTGTGCCTTTTACAGCAAGATCTGGACAGCATTCAGGCTTGATCTGATATGTAGCAAGTATCATTCGTGCTATACAAATGCCTGGCAATGGCCAACCCACATTGGCAGCCAATATTTTTAGCATTGCCATCAAGATCCAGAGGGGTCAACATTGAAACCTGACTGGACTAACTACATAAATACTGCAACTACTAGGTCAGAAGCTGTGCATTTTGTGGCAAATTACTTGCCTTGTGTCTCTGCAAAGCCTTTCTACCATCTAAAAGGCATTTTAAGAATGTGATGGAATACTGTCTACTTGCCTGGATGGTGCAGCTTCAGTAACACTCAAGAAGCTTGATACCATAGAGGATGTTTGATCAGTACCACATGCACCATCTTGAACATTCACTCTCTTGACCGCTGACGTGCTGTGGCTGCAGAATGCACCTGAAAATGCTACAAATTACCAAGGCTTCTTTGATAGCACTTCCTAAACTCGGGATCCCTGCAGACTGGAAGGTTAAGGACAGCAGGCACATGGGAACACTACCCACAGTTTCCCCTCCAACTCGCACACAATCTTGACTTGGAAATATACTGTCATTCCTTTAATGTGGTGGAATCAAAATCAAGGAAGTCTTAACCTGTGAGCTCAGTTAAAGTATCTTCACCATGTGGGCTACAGAGGTTTAAGAAGAATGGACAGTAAATGCTGGCCTTGCCCTGACATGCACATCCCATGAATGTATATATATTTTTTAAATGTACAGCATCTGAGGTGATCTTTAGGGCCAAATGGCAAGATTTTACCAGCTTCTAGGTGTTGGTTTCAGAAATGGGTGAGTTGGGTAAAATGCCATGTGGGAGGTTCTTTGATATAACCACTGTTAGGCTGTTTTACCAGTGGCAGGAATGGCAGCAACTCAGCCACATGCCACCCTGAGGACAGCTAAAGATCCAGATAAGAGCCAATTTCCTGGTCATAGAGTCATAGAGGTTTACAGCATGGAAACAGGCCCTTCGGCCCAACTTGTCCATGCCGCCCTTTTTTTTTAAACCCCTAAGCTAATCCCAATTGCCCGCATTTGGCCCATATCCCTCTATACCCATAGTACCCATGTAACTATCTAAATGCTTTTTAAAAGATAAAAGTGTACCAGCCTCTACAACTACCTCTGGCAGCTTACTCCAGACACTCACCACCCTCTGTGAAAAAATTGCCCCTCTGAACACTTTTGTATCTCTCCCCTCTCACTTTAAACCTATGCCCTCTAGTTTTAGACTTCCCTACCTTTGGGAAAAGATATTGACTATCTACCTTGTCTATGCCCCTCATTATTTTATAAACCTCTATAAGGTCACCCTTCAGCCTCCTACGCTCCAGAGAGAAAAGTCCCAGTCTATTCAGCCTCTCCTTATAACTCAATCCATCAAGTCCCGGTAGCATCCTAGTAAATCTTTTCTGCACTCTTTTCTAGTCCTGGTGGGTGTGCATCAATACGTGCAGCATGCACCACACCATGCCCCTACCCCCAACACAAGACCGAAAACCATTGCCTGGAGAAGCTGTCAGCTGTTTGGTGCTGACCTCTCACAGGCTTCCTGGGCCAGGAGGCCATTGCACTTGGTGATTCTGTGGCCAAAAGAGGCGAACCCAGGCAGCAAAGGCTATGCCAGCTCTTTCAAAGAGCAATTCAGTTAATTGCATTCCTCTGCCCTTTGTCTGCATTTCCACAAATCCTAATCGCTCAACGCATAAAAAGGATGTTTTTCATTTAGCTTCTGGTTCTTTTGCCATTCTCCTTAAATCTAGGCTCTCTAGTCAAAGACCTTTCAGCCATTACGAGCAGTTTCTCTTCAGTTTATCTAAACCTTTCATGATTTTAAGCCTCTGAATTACGTTTCTTGGCCTTCTCTGCTGTAAGGAGAAGTTACTATTACCCCTTTAATACCATTTGTATCTGTTTTCTGAATAAGCAAGTGATGTGTGACTTTATTAGATACCTTTTTGAAATTTCATAAAACATCCAGTGCATGACCTTCATTAATTCTTTTAAGCGTGGGGTTTCTCCAGGTGCTCCGGTTTCCCCTCACAATCCGAATGATAGAACATAGAACATTACAGCGCAGTACAGGCCCTTCGGCCTTCGATGTTGCGCCGACCTGTGAAACCAATCTAAAGCCCCTCTAATCTACACTATTCCAATATCATCCATATGTTTATCCAATAACCATTTGAATGCTCTTAATGTTGACGAGTCCACTACTGCTGCAGGCAGGGCATTCCACGCCCCTACTACTCTCTGAGTAAAGAACCTGTCCTATATCTCTTACCCCTCAATTTAAAGCTATGTCCCCTCGTGTTAGCCATCACCATCCGAGGAAAAAGGCTCTCACTATCCACCCTATCTAATCCTCTGATCATCTTGTATGCTTCGATTAAGTCACCTCTTAACCTTCTTCTCTCTAACGAAAACAACCTCAAGGTCCTTTTAAGCTGCAACATGACTTGCCAATTGTTAAACTCAGTGCCCCAGCCGATGAAGGCAAGCATGCCGTATGCCTTCTTGACTACCTCCTCCACCTATGTTGCCATTTTCAGTGATGTGCTGGTTATGTACATTGGCCTTTTTAAATTCTCCCTCAGTGTACCCAAGCAGGTGCCAGAGTGTGGTGACTAGAGGATTTTCACAGTAACTTCACTGCAGTGTTAATTTAAGACTACTTGTGACACTAATAAATAAACTATACTTAATCAAAAAAACTCAACTCAGGTTAGTCAACACAAATGACAGCAGTGGTTAGCACTGCTGCACCAGGGACCCAGGTTCAATTCCAGCCTCGGGTCACTGTCTGTGTGGAGTTTGCACATTCTCCCCGTGTCTGCGTGGGTTTCCTCCGGGTGCTCCAGTTTTCTCCCACAGTCCAAATATGTGTGGGTTACGTCGATTGGCCACAATAAATTGACCCTAGTGTCAGGGGGATTAGCTGGGTAAATGAGGGTTACAGGGATAGGGCCTGGGTGGGATTGTGGTCGGTACAGACTCGATGGGCCAAATGGCCTCCTGTATTGTAGGGATTCTATGATTTAAATTGCCTTTAACAAATCTGTGCTGTTGTATTTTATTATGCTTCTCTTAAATGCCCTGGCCAAATCTCTAATAGTTTTGTCACCATTGGTGTCTATTTTGCATACTTTTTCAAAGCTCCCCTCACGAACACGAGCTGTTGTGAGAATGCAGCATGGAGTATCTTTGCTTTTTATTCACTTTATTGTTCAGCAGCTCCTGGAGCCACCTATGATAATTGCAACCTTCTCTGGCAGATTTTTTTTTCCGTTTTGCCTTGCCCTTGCTATCAATCCAGCCCACACCCTGGTCACTCACCTTCCCTGACTGAGCTAACCCAGTGCTGGCCCTCTTGATGTACTGTGCCACTCATTGAACTTTCAGACTATGTGCTACAATCTCACCACGAGGAATCCATCTTCTTACCAGCTCTTTACTTGAGCATTGGCTTAGCACTGTCTTTTCAAACCTTTTCTTTACCACACTGTGTTTTCAACACACTCCAATGTGACTTTGTTATGCTCTGGCCAAAGTGTCAGGGGTCTTCTCATGCCTTGTAGTGCAATCTAAGCCTGTGTTCACCATGTCATATCTACTTAATCTTACCACAGTTGATCACCATGTCATATTTTAAAAATGATATACCTTGGACTTATAGGGTGGCACGGTAGCACAGTGGTTAGCACTGCTGCTTCACAGCTCCAGGGACCTGAGTTCGATTCCCGGCTCGGGTCACTGTCTGTGTGGAGTTTGCACATTCTCCTCGTGTCTGCGTGGGTTTCCTACGGGTGCTCCGGTTTCCTCCCACAGTCCAAAGATGTGCGGGTTAGGTTGATTGGCCATGCTAAAATTGCCCCTTAATGTCCTGAGATGCATAGGTTAGAGGGACTAGTGGGTACAATATGTAGGGATATGGGGGAAGAGGCTGGGTGGGATTGTGGTCGGTGCAGACTCGATGGGCCGAATGGCCTCTTGCTGTACTGTAGGGTTTCTATGATTTCTATGACTTATTTACGATACAAGATATGAGGCACTAATCGCTCATAAGGGATTGGGTAAACACACTCTGGATTCATTCATTAAGAGTAGGCACATGAGAATAATTATACATAGGCATAAGGCTTGAAGGCTTCAGAGCTGTGTGTGTGCTCTGCTCAAAGCGAAAGTGAAACCAAGACTGGATCGCATGGCACATCTCCCTTCTAGCAATGTCATGCTGATATCCCTCAAAGGTATATTGCAGTCCTTATTATGTTTATACATTTTCCCTTTTTGAACAAGGAAGTAACATTTACAATCCTCCAGTCCATTTGCACTGCTCCTATATGCAAGAAGGATTGAAAAATTGTGTCCAGAGCTTCTGCTATCTCCAACCTTGTTTTCATCAACCACCTAGGGTGCACTCTATCTGGGCCTTGTTAACTTTGAATGATGCCAACCTACTCAGAACATTTCTATTTATTTTCATCCCATCAAATATCTCTACTCCCTCCTCTGTGCAATATTAGCTTCATTCTCTTCTTTAGTAAATACGTGAAAAATACTCATTTAATATGTCAGTCATGTCCTCTGCTTCCACAAGGTAATTTCCTACTTTATTCCACTTAGGCAAGCCATTCTTTTAACTATCCTTCTACTTTTCATATTTATAAAGAAAAATTGGATTCCCTCTTGTACCTAAATCTTTATCACACTCTTGATTTGCTGTTTTGTATTTTTAAATTCTCCCCTGTACACACTAATCTGCCTCATTTTCTTCCTCCTTTTAGGATATGCATAATTTATACCTGGATTTTCTTTGCTCATTGACTTTTTTTCCTGACCAGTCTTTGCTGCTTGTTTACCTGTATTACATCCCTTTTCAAATGACTAAAAATGGCTCTGCCTGTTAGGATCACTTTTCATCTTTCTTTGTCCCTTTCCATAACTTAAAACGTAATTATGTTATGATCATTATTGTCCAGATTTTTGCCTATTGAAGCATACTCCACTTTGGCCCTACTTCATTCTCCGGAGCTGGATCCAGCATTGTTTCTTTCCTCTTTGGGCTAGAAAAATACTGATTAAGTTTTCTTGTACTTACTTAAGGAATTCATCACTTTTCCTGCCCTTCGTACTATCATCATCCCAGTTTTTATTAGCGTAATTGAAGTTCCTTGCTACTGATGCCTATTATTTTTACATTTCTCTGAAATTTGCTGACTTTTTTCCTCTGTCCCCTTTTAATTATTTGCGGGAGCAATTTCTCAAATGTGGTCTTGAATGTTCCCTAAGATTTAACCTCTGTTGTCCAAAACTCTGCTACTCGCACCCTGTCCTGCATTGTACCTGTCATTGCTGGAATTTATGTTCCCATATATATTACTTTAAAATTTGTCACGTCAAAATTCCTTCATGGCTTCAATCCACTTTCCATCTCCAATTCCCTGCATCCTTAACCCGAGTTCTCAAGTTACTCGGGTTCACTCTTTCAACTAGCCAACTGTGCATTTACTGTCTCCTTTGCTTCTCCATTGCACCACATCCATGCTAGAGCCTTCAGGGAGCACTCCTTAAATTCAAATTTTCTTCCTTGACCTTTCGACCATGCTACATCTCTCCCTATCATCAAAAGTCTTCTCAAAAACTTGTTATTCAGTCATGCCTTATGAGTGCAAATTAATTATTGTACCAAGCGAGGATGAAATGCACATTTAGCACTGCAATCTTCCTAGCTCTTCAGAATATTGAATATTTGAGATCAGAAATGAGTGGGACTTCTAAATTGGCCATGGTATAACAGTCTGTGCTGCATAGTATGTGGAATGTGATGTAAAAGTCTACGTGAACTACTATTTACTGTTAAATCATGATTGAAAATGGTCACTTGAACAGTACAATAATAAGACGAGTTAGATTAAACAAGAGTGAAAATGTGCCTTTGTCTAGATCTTTCAGCAGAATTGAAAGTGAGTTGCTGACAGCAGCCAGAAAAAGGGGAAAGACATTGAAACAAAACTCTTTAATAGTCAGCAGGATCTGATTTAGATCCCACGTTCAAGTAACCTAAAGCAGAAAGATTCCTCTTGTCCCTGGCTGTATGAAATTTACATTGAACAGCCTGTACTGTTTCCAGTCCATTTCATTTCTGATCTGGTATAGTAGGCAGCAGAAAGTTCAGCGACATGTTTCTCGCTGACAAATGAAAATGGATGGGGTTCATTCCCCAGGGCAATGCCTTGACCAGAGTTGACCTGCCCGGTTTGAATGTGAACAAAACTGGCCAATTAACTGTACCATGATGCATTCTCCATGGTAGCACCTCCACCAATCAGAGTCCGTATGTCAACCAATCTGCACTCTCTTCATGCGGTATAAATCGTTGTTTCCCTGTTATGGTTGTAAAATTCTTGCAACGTGTAAAGCTTTGATACCATGTCTCTCTTTTCAACAGAAATTTATGTATTTTTGTGGGTAAATCAAAGTTTTTTAATGAACATCTCATTCAGGTTTAAGACTGAAATTAGTTTTATTTCATTCACTCCTCAAAGCTGCAGTCCGAAGTTGTATATTTAACACCACATTTGCTACATACACATATGTATTGCAAATTCAGTTGGATTTTCACCTGAAATTCAGTTTTTAGAATGTTTGTGTAGATTTATGTTTGCTTTAGTTATTAGCATAAATAAAACTGGGATTTTACCTTTGGCATCAATGACAGCGTAATGAAATAGTTTCAAATCCTGTTCCTTTGAGACTGTCCCATGCTGAAACAGGGAAGTCTGTGTTCCAGAGGGAAAAATTTAATTGCATTTCTTGGCTGTGACATCAGACTTTGACAGGGTGACAGTGGTTAGCACTGCTGCCTCTTAGTGCAAGGGACCTGGGTTTGATTACTAACATGGATTGAGGATTGATTAATGGACAACAAAAAGTAATCTCCATCAAAAGGACTGGGGTAGGCAACAATGAGGTTCTAGAATGATGCTTTGCACCTTCCCACTCTAATTGTGTTGCTGTTAATCAGCTTTTGATGATGCAAAGAGAAATACGTTATATTAGGGGTTTCCATGGGCCCCTCCAGGGGTTCCACGTGGTCGGTCCAACTCCAAGAAGAGCCGGGGCCATGGGGGGCCCCGCCGAGAGGAGCAGCTGGAGAAGTTTGTGAAACCCTGCATTATATTTTAACAAAATCTGATGAAATCCTCTAAATGAGAATCAAACATGGACATTCTGGCTTTTTGCTGCTTGAACTTGTGATCATTATAATCCAGAGTTCATTTACAACCAAATGACACTTAAAAGAAATAGTTGCCTAGTGCTGTTGAAGAACTCCTGTTAACTCAATAGGCTTCCCTCCTCCTTCCACTCCAGTGATTGTTCTGTAAATTAAGTAAGCAATTATATCAAGTCCATTTCAGCACAACATAAAATTGTTCTGTCCGCACCAGGGTTCAACTAAAGTGGGAACTTGTAACGGAGCCATAACAATTTTAAATTAATGAACCAAATGCATTTTCGTATACTTTCCCACAGATCATCACCCATGCTGTATAAACGCTATAGTTCATAATTCTTCATAAATGCTTGCCATGCTTCGAGAATCATCCAAGAAACGGAAATAAGCTCAAAATCTGTAACTAAAAAAAATGAAGAGATGGTACATCAAATAAAGAGCTTGTTACAACAGAATTGATTTTTATCTTCTAAATCTATGACACCAAAATTCGCACGAGTACATTACAAGAATAGTAGCCAGGATTTATTTGCATTCAAACCAACCTATAAATGTTTGGATTGGAGCACAGGAAATGTGTATAGGTGAGGTATCGACATTCAATTAGCTTAAATTGCAAATGAAAAGTATATGTGCTTTAATTTCAGCACATTTTGTTTTAATGTAATTTAAACATTGCAATCTTGATACAGGTGGTTATCTAAGTTGTAAGTGTGTTTTTTCTTTAACATGACAAAAGATTGATGCCTTTTCCCTAATCCCCTACCCTTTAAAACAATTTGTGGTATGTTCCAAAGTGTATGCTGCTACTACTGCAAATCTCTTGACAGATCACATTTAGGTTTTGCATGGACTATCTCTGCGAGCTGTGAAGAACTGAATTCAGTGTTCTGTGCTACGCCTGACAGCCACAGTTTTGTCTTCTTCTTTTGTCTTTAGAAGATGCAGATTGCCAGAGCAGCCTGGTAATTGGGGTTGTGACTCGGCCAATACTGTGCTTCTGTTTACTTTCCTTCCTGCAGTAATGTCAGCTCCAGGATCTACAGAAAGCAGTAAGAGGAACTCCCGTAGGTTAAACTACTTATTAAGGCCAATTTTTTTTCTGTGGGTGTTAAATCTTGCTCTGTTTACAGGACCGCTGTATTGTATTAGCCTAGCTTGAATGAGGGAGAGAATATTAATTTCAGCTCCTTGTTATTTGTGCAGTTTAAGGGAATGCATATTTAAACAGAAGAAATACTGTAACTCAAAATGTCACTGTTGCATTGATGTGTCTTTTCTTGTATATTCCTTTGGTATTAATATAAAAAGCAAATACCTACATTCAAGTATGTTATATAATGAAGCTGTTTTCAATTCCAATCTGTCGTGGAACCTTCATAATAGTGTCTATACAATTGACTAGATATTTCCTAATTACCATTCTAATTTGATCAATGAGCATTATTAATTCGGAAGAAAAAATACAACAGAATTTGATTTGCTGAAGGTTTCTCTTTTATTTAGATAGAGGAACATTTAGAAGCATTTTCTATATAAAAGACGAGAGTTACTTATGAGTATTCGAAAGTGATAAATGTTGAACATTGATTTTTATTCTCAGTGACAGAATGTACTGTCTGCATTTCAGTGTGTATTATATAAGCTTGACTGCTACAGCAAGGAATGAAACTGCACTTTTGCAGACCTGGTTGTTGAAGCTGTTAGATTGTGAAGTAATTTAGTTAAGGATGAGGGACATTGGTGTCAGCCATGACTCAGTTGGAAATGTTTTCGAATCTGAGTCAGAAGGTTGTGGGTCTCAGAGACTCTGAACACAATCCAGGCTGCCACTCCAATACAGTACTGGAGAAGTGTTGCACTACTGGAAGAGCTACCCTAAAACCAATGTTTCTCAGAGTGCTGGGAATAAGAGCCTACTGTGTGGGGAATTTATGCCATTAGCTGCATCTTAACTGTTTTGTAGTGCTCCGGAGTGATTTATTTTTTCAGCTCTTACATTTCAACTTTAATGCCTTTCCATTTTCCTTGTACATTTATCAACTTTTTTTATATTATGAGATGTCTGCTCTCTCAGGCAGATACTGAAGATCGCATGGCATTAATACAAAAAAGTGGTGAGTTCTCCTGCAATTCTGGTCAACCTTTTAACCAACAGCACTAAAACAGATTATCTGGTCATTAGCACATTACCATTTATTAGACCTTGCGGTGTGAAAATTAACTGTCTTTCCTGAACTAAAACACCAATGGCGCTACAAAAGTGCATGCTTAGCTTTCAAGTGCTTTTGAGTCTGTTGAGGTTGTGAAAGGCACTACATAAATGCAACACTGATTCATTCTTTTAACCGTGTCCTGTAAGAGCTGCAGAGTCCCAGTGTTCCGTAAAAGAAAAAAAATATTTAAAGATATCCATTTGTACCGGTGATGAAGTTTGAAAGTTGCATAATTAAGTCATTTGTGACATTAAATGCAGTTTTTACTTAGGTCAATTTTAATATCATTAGAATTATGAAAAATAAGTGCTATCTTTCACAATATACTTAAGAGTTTTTGTTTGTATTCTTTATCACCCGATAGGTGCAAATATGATATTTGTTATTGGTTCAACCCAAAGGAAAACCTTCAGTAAGAGTGGTTAGAAATCTACATAATGACTGAAATTAAAAATGACTTCGGATATCTGCAAGTTACTGTTATGATCCCAAAACAATGGGAAGTTAATTTTGGATTGTGGAATTTATATAACATCATTACAAACCAACAAAGTAAATCCATATGCCTTCACAAATGGTCTAATCTGCTGTAAACCTGAATGTTCACCATACATTATTCTGTAGTTTCAACTATCTAAATTCTAAATGTTATAAGTGAAGTGTTACTTTCTTTGCTATGTACAGTCTTTACATGAAAGCTATGGTTAGTGGTGCCACTGTATAGCTAACTGATAAACTAATAATAAGTGCTAAATTGACTTTCTTGCTCCCATGTAGGGTGTTGTGGTGTGATAGGACTTGGAGCCCCTGCATGGGGAATCTGACATTATCTGCAACTTAACATTCTGTAGTCCTCCAGAGGTGTTCATATTTTTAAAAATGTAATGTTTAATTTTGTCTTTTCATATACTTTGTGCATTTATTAATGCTTTGCAACATTTTACATTATTTTGCTGAATATATTTTCTCCCTCTGTGTTGGAGCTACTGTTTTCCCCATTGTTGAGGTATTGTAGTGGCTGCTACCCTGTGACCAGAACTAGTAGAACAAAGCTTTTATTTTATTTGCGAGAGAGGAGACATTGTATTCTTCCCTGCTCATGTTGATGGAGAAGTAGTGTTGCTTGTATGATGCACCACATAGATATAATTGCCAATGATACAAGCAGGACCATTTTGAATTGTTTAAAAATCTTGAAATTAGATAATTGATTTCTGTGTTTTTATTGACTTGAATGATTATCATTATGTATTTAACAGAAACTCCCCACACAGTTTATGAATGTGCAATTTTAAAAGTGCAGGAAGTACTGTTTCTCTGCTGAGTAGTAATAACCGTGTGCTAAATTTGGGACTTGAGGAACAGGTCTACATATTGTGGGAAATATTGAACATTTTAAAGTGGGTTTTGACTATTTCCACACTTGGATGCCAAAAAGAAATAATTTTTTTGGTTACTGGATTTCTGGAAATTTTAATGGAAGAGTGGCTATTTATCAATCATTAACACACAAAGATTAACAATCTTTGTTATACAAGTCACCTGAAGAAGGGGCTTAAGGCTCCGAAAGCTTGTGGCTTTTGCTACCAAATAAACCTGTTGGACTTTAACCTGGTGTTGTTAAACTTCTTACTGTGTACACAGTTGCAACAGCACCTCCCTACTTCAATATTCTATTCCATCAGCAATGAAGCCAAAATTTTATTTGCCTTCCTTATTACTTGCTGCACCGCATACTAGCTCTCTTCGATTCGTGGACAAGGACACCCAAATTCCTCTGCACCAAAGCATTTTGAAGTTTCTCTTCATTTAGATAAGGGATGATCTCACGCTTAGACATGGATATCCATTTGTAAATTTCTTATTTCCTCATTGCAACTGCTTTCCCACCTATTTTAGTGTTGTCTTCGCTCTATAACCCTGTACCTTTACCATGGCTAATCCACCTGACCTACTCATCTTTTGGACACTAAGGGGCAACTTAGCATGGGCAATTCCCCTAACTTGCAAATCTTTGGATTGTGAAAGGAAACCGAGCAGACACTGGCAGAACTTACAAACTCCACATAGGCAGTAACCCAAGGCTGGAATCGGAACTAGGTCCCTGGCACTGAGGCAGCAGTGCTAACCACTCTGCCACAATGCTGCCTGGTGGCACAATGGTTAACTGGTTAATGAGTAGCTTAGGGGTTTAAAAAAAAAAGGGCGGCATGGACAAGTTGGGCTGAAAGGCCTGTTTCCATGCTGTAAACCTCTATGACTCTATGGTCTAAGTGTGGTCCAGATTTTCGTCCGGGCTTTGGGTACATAGAATTGGGAGATTTCCTGGCTTTGCTAACCTGACTTCTAAAAATGACTGTCCAGATGTCAGATTTTCAGTCCAGCAGGGACAGTGGAGTCTGCGGACTGGGTGGAAGGCCTGCCCCAGAGCTCTGGCACTGTGTCCAAAACATAAAAAAATTAAATATGAAATGTCCTTCATCCATGGCTGCTCATACTCTTCATGCCAACCTACGTCCTTGTACCCCATTCTCCATGGCTCATTATATCCTCTATGACAACCAATGCCCCTGTACCCAGCCCTTGGCCCTTTATAGCTGCAATGCCTACTTAATTTCAATTCATGCCAACCCATGTCCCCAAGCCACCACACTTTGCCATTACACATACCATGGCCAGGACTCATGCAGTGATAAAATGAAATAAAGTTCTAGAAAATAAAGTTCTAATTATCTTTTGCAGATTTCACTCTCTTGAAAAAAAATACTCTTCATAAAAAAAATTACTGCATTTACACCACTTCAACTACATAAGTAACCTTATAACCGCTTGTAGCTGTTGGTGAAGCTGAAATTGCAGCCACCCTACTGTGATAATGGATGGTTGCGGTAATGGATGGTCATGCAGCAGTAATCCAGTATTGGAAGCCATCCTCATGATTTTGACAAGTATGTTGACGGTTCCGATGACCTTGAAAGTGATGACTTTATGAAAGTTATGCATATGTTCATGCCTACTTTTAATTCCAAAGGGCACCTTACCTCCCTTAAAGGGGTCCTAGGACCAGATCAAAGGGGTACCCTGACTATCCAAACATCCGCAATTTTCAAACCTGTCTTAACCAGGTCTAATCTGCACACTTCAGGTTTGACACTCCTGGACAACCAAAATCTGACTGCATTGGAGGCAACTGATGATCTAAAGGCAGCTGGCTCCTTAAACCTTTCGAAACGTGAACCTCTCCCATTACGGCACTCAGTGAAAGTGCTCAATTTTTGGGGACTTCTACCATTTTCACCATGACAGAGAGCAAATCCGGGCCTGTGAAGCAACAACTGAGTTTATAATATAGCAACACCAAAACTGATTGTAGATACCACCACAGAACCATAATTCTATTTACTCTTGGCCCTAAAATTATTTGAAAGTACAGCTGATCTACCCAGATTTACACAGTCTTTTCTGGTTATTTTATATATAAAACAAACATTATATGTGGCCCAATCTATTTGGAAAAATAATACAGGTCTTTACTATAGTAATGGAAAAGGATAGCAATCCTAATCATATTTGATTTACTTCCCTAAGGATAAACACATATGTTACTCAAGTCTAAGGACAAACTAATGAGGTTTGTGTCTGTGGTAACCTTAATTGGATATGACAATGACTGCAGCTCAATTCAGTGTACAGCCCCAACAGCACCAAGGTATGCAATGACTCTCTCAATTGATGCATATTGTAACAAATAGTTTTATTTACTGTTATAATCTAGTTATAAGATATTCTGTTGTAATGAAAATAAGAATTACAATCTTCTTTGTGCCACATAGTAGTTTACTGCTCCTCTTTTCCCTTTCCACGCTTTTTCTTGGTGGAAATGTAATTTCTGTTCTGCTGTAACTTGCCGGAGTTCAAGCCAACTCCCCAGCAAAATACTTCTATTAGTTCACCAAAATAGTTACCACATCTCTTATGTTCTTTTACCTTTTACCTTTCCTAATTCTTTACTTTGTAAGCTGTCCTTTATTTTCCACACTACTAAAGCTACCCAGCAAGAAATTAAGGACTAATGTATACTCTATTGTTTTATTCACAGTTAATGTTCTGGGTTTGACACCTGTTTTTAAAATGTGCACTTTGGACTCACCATAAATTCTATTCCCACTTTGCTTCATTTTCTTGCCTATGGCTCTTGGTTTTTTTTTGTTTTTCAGCCAGCAACACCTGGTCTCAACCCATTTTCTCTTTTTTGTTTCTTGCCCTGTTACCATTCTCCTTGGCCCTGGAGAACTAATTTTTCTGTCATTCAATCTTTCCTGCTTTCCAGCCTATCACAGACCTTTTTATCTTTGTCCCAATCACCCCTTGCTCAAAAGCTATTACATCCCTAACTTCTCCCAGTTCTGATGAAAGGTCACAAATTTAACGTACAGTATTAACTCTGTTTCTGTCTGTGCAGTTTTTTCCAGAATTTTCTGTTTTTATTTCAGATCTCCAGCATCCACATTATTTATGCTTTTTGATTTGCATTTATACTGAACGTGTTTTAAAGCTGAATACTTTCTCAAAGTAGTTTCCTATGTGACACCGAACTTTGAACTAGTACCAACTCTGCTAATGTCCTACTACAGTTAGTTTGGAATGTAGCATTATTTGACCTTGCACACTATAAGCACGGTTTGAGATGAGCCTTACAAAGCAGTTTAATCTGTTTAACAGATGATAACTGCTGTCATTCTCAATGAAGCCTTAATGGCATTTACTAGAATTAAGGTGGAATAGAACTGATGCCATCTCTGGATTATCAGCAAGGATTAATTGTTGTGAGATAGCAAACCAACATACTTTTTGGCCTGATATTTCATCGTGCTTGTTTTCTATACAGATGCACATATCTTACATATATGTAATAAACTGAAATAATGATGGCATGGTGGCACAGTGGTTAGTAGTGCTGCTTCTCAGCGCCAGGGACCTAGATTCAATTCTGGCCTTGGATGACTGTCTGTGTGGAGTTTGCACGTTCTTCCCTTGCCTGCATGGGTTTCCTCTCGCTGCTCCGGTTTCCTCCCACAGTCCCAAGATGTGTAGTTAGGTGGATTAGCCATGGCAAATACACGGAGTTACGGGGCTAGGGCCACGCATGTGTGTGCGTCTGGGGGTGGGATGGGGGGGAAATGAGGATAGCGAGGCAGGTGGGCTTGGGTAAGATGATCTTTCAGAAAGTCAGTGCAGACTTGATGGGCCAAATGGCCTCCTTTGCACTGTAGGGATTTTCTGGTTCTATACTATTCTATACACCGAGGCAATTTTACTTTTTCTTTTACAATTCAATCTAACAGAATTTGCTGTCCCCACTGAAATCTGAGTCAGTCATTCGAACATGACGGGCGGCACGGTAGCACAGTGGTTCGCACTGCTGCTTCACAGCTCCAGGGACCTGGGTTCGATTCCTGGCTTGGGTGACTGTCTGTGTGGAGTTTGCACATTCTCCTCGTGTCTGCGTGGGTTTCCTCCGGGTGAAATCATAGAAACCGTACAGTGCAGAAGGAGGCCATTCGGCCCATCGAGTCTGCACCGACCACAATCCCACCCAGGCCCTACCCCCACAAATCTACCCACTAATCCCTCTAACCTACGCATCTCAGGACTCTAAGGGGCAATTTTTAACCTGGCCAATCAACCTAACCCGCACATCTTTGGACTGTGGGAGGAAACCGGAGCACCCGGGGGAAACCCACGCAGACACGAGGAGAATGTGCAAACTCCACACAGACAGTGTCCCGAGCCGGGAATCGAACCCGGGACCCTGGAGCTGTGAAGCAGCAGTGCTAACCACTGTGCTACCGTGCCGCCCGGGTGCTCCGGTTTCCTCCCACAGTCCAAAGATGTGCGGGTTAGGTTGATTGGCCATGCTAAAAAAATTGCCCTTTAGTGTCCTGAGATGCGTAGGTTAGAGGGATTAGTGGGTAAAATATGTAGGGATATGGGGATAGGGCCTCGGTGGGATTGTGGTCGGTGCAGACTCGATGGGCCAAATGGCCTCTTTCTGTACTGTAGGGTTTCTATGTTTCTATGTGCCAGTATAATTTTAACAGGTGTACAGGCACATTTACATTCCCCTCTCTCCTCCTCCATTTCTTCCTCCCTGCCACAAGGCAGGTAAAATTGGAATGTAAACTACAGATTTTGTTGCATCACCCTGCATATTTAAATAGGTTTTCACTAAAGGCAGGCTTTCTTACTGTATGTATGTCACGGTAAGAAACCTTATGATGACTGAAGGAATCCTTGAGATTCAAAAGTTGCACAGCAAAAAAATTCAGTACATAATCAAGAAATCCTGAAGACTTGCTGCAACATGAAGACTTTCGCTTCTCAGCCTTTTGGCTAGGATCAAGTCCAAGATCAGATTCAGTGCCTGTCCTTGTCATCTTGGATCTCGTATGCCTCTTTTGTGGGGACTAGGACTTGGATTCAATTTGGTTAGTTTTTGGGGTAAGCAAGGAGATAGATTGATAATAGTAATAGAGATGTGGAGGAAGAAATTGCAAAGCAGATTATGGATAGGTGTGGAGGTCACAGGGTAGTTGTCATGGGTGACTTTAACTTTCCAAATGTTGATTGGAACCTTTATAGGTCGAATAGTTCTATTTCGGATGGGGCAGTTTTTGTACAATGTGTGCAGGAGGGTTTCCTGACACAATATGTGGATAGGCTGACAAGAGGTGGGACCACATTGGACTTGGTACTGGGTAATGAACCGGGCCAAGTGTTAGATTTGTTTGTGGGAGAGCACTTTGGAGACAGTGACCACAATTCGGTGTCTTTCATTATTGCAATGGAGAGGGATAGGGCCATACGGCAGGGCAAGGTGTATAATTGGGGGAGGGGTAATGATGATGCGATTAGGCAAGAATTGGGGCGCATAAGATGGGAACAGAAACTGTCAGGGAAAGGCACAAATGAAAAGTGGAGCTTGTTCAAGGAACAAATACTGCGTGTCCTTGATAGGTATGTCCCTGTCAGACAGGGAGGAAATGGCCGAGTGAGGGAACCATGGTTCATAAAAGAGGTTGAATGTCTTGTCAAAAGGAAAAAGGAAGCGTATGTAAGGATGAGAAAACAAGGTTCAGTTGGGTCGCTTGAGGGTTACAAGATAGGAAGGAATGAGCTTTAAAAAAAGGGCTTAGGAGAGCTAGGAGGGGACATGAGAAGTCCTTGGCGGGTCGGATCAAGGAAAACCCCAAGGTTTTTTACTCTTATGTGAGAAATAAAAGAATGACCAGGGTGAGGTTAGGGCCAGTCAAGGATAGTAGTGGGAACTTGTGCATGGAGTCAGAAGAGATAGGAGAGGCGATGAATGAATACTTTTCTTCAGTGTTCACCAAGGAGAGGGGCCATGTTTTTGAGGATGAGAGTGTGATACAGACTGATAGGCTGGAGGAGGTAGATGTTCTGAGGGAAGATGTATTAGCAATTTTGAAAAACCTGAGGGTCGATAAGTCCCCTGGGCCAGATGGGATATGTCCTAGGATTCTTTGGGAGGCAAGGGATGAGATTGCAGAGCCTTTGGCTTTGATCTTTGCGTCCTCACTATCCACGGGGATAGTCACAGTAAGGAGTCTAACAACACCAGGTTAAAGTCCAACAGGTTTATTTGGTAGCAAACGCCACTAGCTTTCGGAGCGCTGCTCCTTCGTCAGATGGAGTGGAAATAGCGGGGATAGTGCCAGAGGACTGGAGAGTGGCGAATATTGTTCCTCTGTTCAAGAAAGGAAATAGGAATGACCCTGGTAATTATAGGCCAGTTAGTCTTTCTTCGGTGGTCGGTAAGTTAATGGAAATGGTCCTGAGGGATAGGATTTATGACCATTTGGAAAGATGCAGCTTAATCCGGATAGTCAACACAGATTCGTGAAGGGTAAGTCTTGCCTCACAAAGTTGATTGAATTCTTTGAGGAGGTAACTAAGTGTGTAGATGAAGGTAGAGCAGTTGATGTCGTATACATGGATTTAGGAAGGCGTTTGATAAGGTTCCCCATAATTGGCTCATGAAGAAAGTAAGAGGGTGTGGGATAGAGGGAAATTTGGCCAATTGGATAAGGAACTGGCTATCTCATAGAAGACAGAGGGTGGTGGTGAATGGAAAATTTTCAGACTGGAGACCAGTTACCAGCGGTGTACCACAGGGTTCAGTGCTGGGTCCTCTGCTATTTGTGATTTTTATCAATGATTTGGAGGAGGTGGCTGAAGGGTGGGTCAGTAAATTTGCTGATGACACCAAGATTGGTGGAGTAGTGGATGAGGTGGAGGGTTGTTGTAGGCTGCAAAGAGACATTGATAGGATGCAGAGCTGGGCTGAAAAATGGCAGATGGAGTTTAACCCTGATAAGTGCGAGGTGATTCATTTTGGTAGGACAAATTTGAATGCGGATTACAGGGTCAAAGGTAGGGTTCTGAGGAATGTGGAGGAACAGAGAGATCTTGGGGTTCATATCCACAGATCTCTGAAGGTTGCCACTCAAGTGGATAGAGCCGTGAAGAAGGCCTATAGTGTGTTAGCGTTTATTAACAGGGGGTTTGAGTTTAAGAGCCGTGGGGTTATGCTGCAACTGTACAGGACCTTGGTGAGACCACATTTGGAATATTGTGTGCAGTTCTGGTCACTTCACTATAAGAAGGATGTGGAAGCATTGGAGAGAGTGCAGAGGAGATTTACCAGGATGCTATCTGGTTTGGAGGGTAGGTCTTATGAGGAAAGGTTGAGGGAGCTAGGGCTTTCCTCTTTAGAGCAAAGGAGGATGAGAGGCGACTTAATAGAGGTTGATAAGATGATGAGGGGGATAGATAGAGTGGACATTCAGAGATTATTTCCTCGGGTGAATGTAGCTGTTACTAGGGGGCATAACTATAAGGTTCATGGTGGGAGATATAGGAAGGATGTCCGAGGTAGGTTCTTTACTCAGAGTGGTTGGGGTGTGGAATGGACTGCCTGCTGTGATAGTGGAGTCAGACACTTTAGGAACTTTCAAGCGGTTATTTCATAGGCACATGGAGCACACCAGGATGATAGGGAGTGGGATAGCTTGATCTTGGTTTCAGACAAAGCTCGGCACAACATCGAGGGCTGAAGGGCCTGTTCTGTGCTGTACTGTTCTATGTTCTATTGAGGGCTTGCCTTGTCCACTCTGTGCATTGACTTTGTAACTTTGAGAAGGAAATTTTTTTTTTCAATGAATACTTTCCTGGCCAATTCTGAACTCTGCAGAATGTCCTCTTTATTTCTAGTTCACAGTAGTGGGAGGAAGAAGGTAATGACTGTAAATATGCAAGTAAATAACCTTCCTTCCCTGGGAGCTGACTGTCATCTGACATACATTTTACTGTTTTCCACTGTAGTTCAACTTCCTTGTTGGCCTTGTTTGGCCTACTTGCAAATCTTTCAACTTATTTTTGTAATGGCTGAGTGGTTTCATCCCGTCCCGTTGCCTAGTTCAGTCATCATAAGGTTTCTTACTGTGACATACATACAGTAAGAAAGCCTGCCTTTAGTGAAAACTTATTTAACATATGCAGGGTGATGCAACAAAATCTGTAGTTCACATTCCACTTTTAACTGCCTTGTGGCAGGGAGGAAGAAATGGGGGAGGAGAGGTGAGATGTAAGTGTGCCTGTATACCTGTTAAAATTATACTGGCACATGTTGGAATTATACTGGCACATTTTCAAATTTTACTGTTTTGTATAGTTTTTCTGAACCCAAGTAAACTGGTCTGACAACATAATCTTGGAAGAGAATCCAAGGAATTTCTAGCTTCTAAGAAACAACAGCTAAACTTGCAAACAATGGCAGAAATAGCTCTGAAAAGTAACACCACATACACCTTATGCTTTCTCAGGCCCATGATCCTGTTTGTTTTGAGCCTTCAACCTGCGAACAGCTGGTCAACCTCAGCTTAATACTTCAACTTCTCACTTTGGCCTGGGTCTTCCCTAGCCTCACATCAATAATGAAGGAGTCAACATACTGACTGTAACCTAAGTTGGGTATTGCCTACTGAATTTAATGCTGAACTGTAAAGGTCGCTACAGATGCATTGCGTTTTTAAAATTCTTTCACAGGATGTGGATGTCGCTGATTAAGCTAACATGAATTGCCCATCCCTAATTGTCCTTGAGAAGGTGGTGTGAAGCTGTCTTCTTAAACCATTGCAGTCCATGTAGTGAAGTGCTGTTAGGGAGGGAGTTGCAGGATTTTGACTCCGTAACAGTGTAATGACTTTAACAAGGTCCACAAGGTGGACCTGTTAGAGAAGGAGCTCCATGACTGAGGCAGTTAATGCTGAGCAATCTGGGAGTCCTGCAGAGGTGTATAAAATGGAGTGTCTGGGCACTCGGGATGTATACTCTGTACTGAGAAGTACCGGTCTGAACAGTACTAACTATTGTAAATAAATCTGGATTTGGTGAAGGGACAATGGTCTCTTAAGAGTTATTTCATCGAGATAAAGTACGATTCTGAAGGAACTCGTTTGCAACAGTTGGCCTAATTTGGGGTAAGCCAATCTTAGACTTTATGGCTTTCTTTGGAAGACTAGACTCGTTTGACCCTACCGTCAAGGATTGGGCCCAATGTATGGACCACATGCGTTACTTTTTTGGGCAAATGATGTTATGACAGATGAAAAACAATGGCTAATTCTCCTGACTGCCTGTGGGGCTTCAGCATTTGCTGTCATTTGGAGTTTAACTTCCCCTGAGGAACCGGATACTAAAACCTTTCAAGCATTGACTGAACTAGTTAGAGAGTATGACAACCCTAAGCCACTTCTGACCCTGAGATGTTATTGGTTTTACTCGGCAGCCCAAGAACCAGGGAAATCAGTTACAAGTTTCCTAAGGTAAGACGATTGGCGGAAGCATGTGAATTTGGTTTAACCCTTAACTTATGGTGCTTAGAGACCATCTGGTATGGGGGATTGATAATGTAACTATTCAAAAATGCCTGTTAGCTGAAGCTCAACTGGACTTCAAACAGGTGCTACAGCTGGCCTTATCATTGGAAAATGCTGGAAATGGAGCATATGAGTTACAAGATATCCCAATAGAAATGGATACCCATGCCACTTGAGTGCAGGTGATTACACAGCCTCATTCAGGAAGTATCCAGATACACGCAACTCCAGGTCTGGCCACAGCACGCCCCAAAGCAAAGCCAAACTGTGACCAAATAGTAACAAGTCCCTTCACAATCCTGTCTGGTAACACATTGTAATTGTTGCTAGTATGCAGAGTCAAAAAGGAAAGCAGCACTACAAGACCTAGATTTAGAAAAACAACCCGTAGGCCAATATCTAGGAGAGTTCACATCTTGGAAGGCCCACCTATATTTAGAACAACTAAATTGCTTAGCAATGTCAAGATAAACGTATGGTTTGACACAATCAAAGAACAAAGAAAAGTACAGCACAGGAATAGGCCCTACAGCCCTCCAAGCCTGTGCCGATCATTATGTCCTAACTAAACTAAAAAAAAACCTTTTGTCCTTACTCTGACCATATCCCTTTATTCCCTCCCTATGCATGTACCCATCCAGATGCCTCTTGAATGTTACTAATGTACCTGCTTCCACCACCTTTGGCAGCTCATTCCAGACACCCACCGCTCTCTGTTTGAAAAACTTCCCCCGCATATCTTACCCCCTCCCCCCTAGCCAACGCCCTCGAGACCAATCAACCTGGTGAACCTTCTTTGCACTCCCTCCAAAGCTTCCACATCCTTCTGGTAGTGTGGTGACCAGAACTGCGCACACTACTCCAAATGGGGCCTAACTAAGGTATTGTATAACTGCAATATGATTGAAAAATCACGATAAACTTATGGCTAAATGGACATCTGGTACTAATGGAAGTCGATACGGGTGCGGCAATATCCATGGTTGGAGAACCAATGTTCCATAAAATTTGCTCTAAACTCCAACCCTTAACTTTAATCAAGACCTCAGCAAGACTGAGAACATATTGAAGGGAACCTTTGTGAATTGTGGGTACAATCTCTGTCCCTGTCTCTTCTGAAAGGCAATTGGTTCAGTTACCAATTGCCTTTCAGAAGTGGAGGGCCTGGGCCCAATATGGCCAAATTGATTGTGAGAGATCCACCTAGATTGGTTCTATATTTTTCAGCTAGACAATGGCTGCCTTAGTGAAGTCCTGCTTAAATACCCTGAGGTTTTCCTGAAAGGCCTAGGAACTATCAAAGGAGCCAACTTGCATGTTGACCAGGAAGCGATTCTGAGCTTTTACAAGTATTGTTTGCCTTACGGGAAAAAGTGGAAACTGAGTTCTGGAGACTGGAGCATGAAGGGATCATTAAACCAGTCCAATCTGTGAGCCCTATAGGCTTATGCAATGTTCAGTGACCAGGTTACTGGCAGTCTGGGTGTATACTCTGTACTGAGAAGTACCGGTCTGAACAGTGCAGATTATTATTTGAATGCGTGTAAATTGAGAGATGGCTTCTCTGTGGGACCTTGGTGTCCTCAAGTATCAGTCACTGAAAGTAAGCGTGCAAGTACAGCAGGCAGTAAAGAATCCAGCAGAGGCGACAGAGAGTCTTCGCTATGGGTGGCACGGTGGTTAGCGCTGCTGCCTCACGCTGCCAGGGACCTGGGTTCAATTCCCGGCTTGGGTCACTGTCTGCACGTTCTCCCTATGCCTGCATGGGTTTCCTCTGGATGCTCTGGTTTCCTCCCACGTTCCGAAAGACGTGCTGGTTGGGTGCATTGGCCACACTAAAATCTCCCTCAGTGTACCCAAACAGGCGCTGGAGTGTGGCGACTAGGGGATTTTCACAGTAACTTCATTGCAGTGTTAATGTAAGACTACTTGTGACACAAATAAACTTTAAACTAATAAATAAACTTTAAAGAAGACAAATGGTATGTTGGCCTTCAAAGCAGGAGGATTTGTGTATAGGAATAGGGATATTTTACTGCAATTGTATAGGGTGTTGCTGAGGCCACACCTGGAGTATTGTGTGCAGTTTTGGTGTCCTTATCTGAGGAAGGATGCCCTTGCTGTAGAGGGAGTGCAGCTAAGATTTACAGGCTGATTCCTGGGAGGGCAGGTCTGTCGTATGAGGAGACACTAAGTCGGTTAAGATTGAATTCATTGGAGTTTAGAAGAGTGAGAGGCGATCTCATAGAAACTTATAAAATTCTAACAGAATTAGGGTAGATTCAGAAAGAATGTTCCCAATGGTGGGGAGTCCTGAACTAGGGGTCATGGTTTGAGGATAAGGGGGAAACCTTTCAGGACTGAGGTGAGGAGAAATCTCTTCACCCAGAGAGTGGTGAATCTGTGGAATTCGCAACAACATGTAGTTGAGACCATAATGTTGTGTGATTTCAAGAATAAATTGGATATAGCCCTTGACGCTAAAGGGATCAAGGGATATGGGGGCGTAGGTGGGATCAGGATATTGAATTTGATGATCAGCCATAATCAAAATTAATGTTGGAGCAGGCTCAAGGGGCTGAACGGCCTACTGCTTCCATTTTCTATGTTTCTATCCCCTTTCCACAGCACCTTCATATGCAATTGCAGAAGGTGCAACACCTTCCCCTCTACTTCATCCCTCCTCACCATCCAAGGCCCCAAACACTCCTTTCAGGTGAAGCAGTATTTCATTTGCACTTTCTTCAATATGCAATAATTATGGTGGAGTTTAATCTACATATAGATTGCAAAAATCTAATGGGCAAAGGTAGTGTAGATTAGGAGTTCATAATGTTTTTTGGATAGTTTCATGGAACAGCACGTTCTGAAGCTGCTCAGAGGGTTACACCAGGCCTGGTATTATGCAATGAGGTGGGATTGATAACCTCATAGTGAAGGCATTCATAGGTCGCAGCAATCATAATATGATTGAATTTTACATTCAGCTTGAGGGAGAGAAGACTGCGTCCAAGACTCGTATTTTAAACTTAAATAAGGACAACTATGAGGGCATGAAAGCGGAACCAGTTAAAGTGAACTGGCAAATATGCTTAAGTGATAGATCAACAGATGTTCAGTGGCAGTGATTTAAAGGGATATTTCAGAATATACAAAAAGACGCATTCCAATGAGAAAGAAAAATTCCAAGAGAAGGGATCATGATATGTGGTTGACTAAAAAGTTAAAGACATTATTGAACTTAAAGAAAAAACATATATTTGTGCAAAGATGAATGGCAAGTCAGAGATTGGAAAAAATATGATGAACATCAAAAATGACAAAAAGATTGATAAGGAGGGAAAAACCAAACTATAAGAGCAAGCTAGCCAGTAATATAAAAGTGGACAAAAATAGTTTCCACAGTTATTTAATTAAGAGTTAACAAAATGAGCATCAGTCTTGTACGAACTGTGTCTGGGGAATTGGTAATGGAAAGTAGGAATATGGTGGATGGATTGAACAGGTATTTTGCATCAGTCTCCACTACAAAGAACATGAGTAGCATCCCAGATATAGCTGTAAATCAGGAAGGGAGTGAAATGTTCTGGAAAATTACAATCATCCTGGAAGTGGCATTGAGTGAACCTATTGGGTCTGTGGGTTGACAAATTCCCTGGTCCAGATGGATTTCATCTAAGGTCTTGAAAGAAGTGGTTAATGAGATGCATTGGTTTTAATTTTCCAAAATTCTTTACATTTGGGGAAGGTTCCATTAGATTGGAAGATAACAAATGTAACTTCTTTATTCACAAAGGGGGAGGGACAAAAAACAGGAAACTAACATCTGTCATAGGAGAAATGTTAGAAGCCATTATTCAAGATGCTATAACAAAGCACTTAGAAAAATTCAAGGTAGTCAGTTACAGTCAACATGGTTTTGTGAAGGGGAAATCATGTTTAACCAATTAATTGCAGTTCTTTGAAGGAATCACATGTGCTGTGGATAGGAGAACTGGTGGATGTACTGTATTTAAATTTCCAGAAGGCATTTGATAAGATGCCACATCAAAGGTTATTGCAGAAAATAAAAGTTCTTGGCGTAGGGGGTAACATTGGCATGGATAAAAGATTGGCTAGCTAACAGCAAACAGAGTTGGTATAAATGGGTATTTTTCCAGTTGGTGGGATGTGACGAGTAATGTGTCACAGGGATCAATATAAATGACTTGGATGAGAGGATTGAAGGTACGATTGCTAAATGTACTGATGACACAAAGGTTGAAAGTAAATTGTGAAGGTAACATAAGGTAGCTACCAGTGGACACAGATTAATGAGTGGGAAAAGCCTGGCAAAGGGGATATAATGTGAAATTAAATGTGAAGAATAAAAAAAAGCTTATTATCTAAATGGTGAGATTTTGCAAATGCTCTTGAGGTGAAGAGGGATCTGGGTGTCCTAATGCATGAAGCACAAATGGTTAGTATACAGATACAGCAAGTAATTAGGAAAACTAATAAAATGTTATTTATTGTGAGGAGAATTCATTTCAAAAGTAGGGAGGTCATGTGGGCCATGTGGCAAGACCATATCTGCAATATTGTATACAGTTCTGGTTTCCGTCTTTAAAGCAGGATATAAATGCGTTAGAAGCTGTTCAGAGAAAGGTTTACTCAACTAATATCAGGAATGGGCTGGTTGTCTCGTGAAGAAAGGTTGGAGAGGTTTGCTTTGTATCTGCTGGAGTTCAGAAGAGTAAGAGGCGACTTGATCAAAACCTTAAAGATTCTGAGGGGTATTGACAGGGTGGATGTGGAAAGGATGTTTCCTCCTGTCAGATCATCTCAAGCTAGTGGTCGCTTTTTAAAAATAAGGGGGTTACTCATTTAAGACCGAGATGAGAAGATATTTTATCTCTTGAGGGTGGTCAGTCTCTGGAACTCTTCCTCAAAAGGCAGTAGAAGCTGAGTCTTTGAATATTTTTAAGGCTGAGCTAGATAGATTCTTGATTAACAAGTTGGTGAAGGGTTATCAGGGTTTGGCAGGAATACGCAGTTGAAGTTACAAGCAGATCAGACATGATCTTATTGAATGGTGGGGTAGGCTCTAGAGGTGCCAAGTGACCTCCCAATTCGTATGTTCATGTGCTTAGTGTATTCGCTGCTCTCAATGCTGTCTCCTCTACGCTGGAGAGACTAAACACAGACTGGGTGACTGCTTTGCGGAACACCCTCACTCTGTCTGAAAGCATGACCATGACTGCGGCCTTCCTGTCGCTTGCCATTTCAACCCACCATCTTGTACTCGTGTCTATATGTCTGTCCTTGGCCTGCTACAATGTTCCAATGAGCCTAATTCAAACTGGAGGAACAGCACCTAATCTTCAAGTTAGGCACTTTATACCCTTTTGGTCTTAACACTGACTGCAACAACTTCAGACCATGAACTCTCTTTCCCCATTCTGACCCCTTATTTAATCCAATACCATTAGGGCGGCACGGTAGCACAGTGGTTAGCACTGCTGCTTCACAGTTCCAGGGTCCTGGGTTTGATTCCCGGCTTGGGTCACTGTCTGTGTGGAGTTTGCACATTCTCCTCGTGTCTGCGTGGGTTTCCTCCGGGTGCTCCGGTTTCCTCCCACAGTCTAAAGATGTGCGGGTTAGGTTGATTGGCCATACTAAAAAAAAAACAAATTGCCCCTTAGTGTCCTGGGATGCGTAGATTAGAGGGATTAGCGGGTAAAATATGTAGGAATGTGGGGGTGGGACCTGGGTGGGATTGTGGTCGGTGCAGACTCGATGGGCCGAATGGCCTCTTTCTGTACTGTAGGGTTTCTATGATTTCTATGACCAGTCACATGCGCACGCGCACCCATCTGTCACTCATTCGTAAGTTTTGCTTTCAAAGAGCACAGACCCTTTTTCTGCTATTAACACATTCTGCTATCTTACCTTTATGCCACTATTAGCAACTTATTTAGTCTTTAACACTCCCATTGTCTTGTGCCCATGACATCTTTGGCAAATCTCTCCTAAACTCCCTCCTATCCCTAACCTTCTATTTTGCTCCACCTTCTCTTAAACAATATAAAATCTGATCATGTTTCTCTCTCTCTATCTCTGAAGAAGTCAAGTGGCCTTGAAACATTTGCTCTGTTTCTCTCTCTCCACAGATGCTATTAGACTTGTTGAGGTTTTCTGGCATTTTCTGTTTTTTACAATTTGCCGTGTTGGAGATGTTCAATGAAGTTCAAGGACTAGACATTTAAAGCCTTGGCTACAGTCCGACCTCAATAATCAGGATTCTAATATCTCTACTGTAACCATGTAAATTAATCCCAATGAAGAACTATTGTTGCAACCAGGTGAGAAGGGATAAATTAGCTTCTTGACTGGCCACAACAAAGATTCATTCTCTTTTTCACAGGGATGAGTCTTTTCCAAATCAGAATGTATTTAGCTATGTAAGCTGTGAACATTAAGGAACCAATTAAGCAATGTTTTCTTGAGTCAAAAGAGCAAATTTATTAACCACTAAACCAGAGGAAACATAATAAAAATGTGACGTCTGGCATTCAGCCCTTCAGTCATTCGGGCCCAAAAACAAACTCACAGCTATTAAAAATAAGGGGAGTTAGAGTCCAATTTTTAAAAAATGTATGGTTCGGTGTCTTGATTTTCCTTGAGGCACAAATTTTAAATGTTGCAGCCAATTTGGACTAAATGGTTCCTTGGATGCAGTCAGAGATAGAAGGTGTTGCAATTATTTCGAGTTATCAGTTCACTGGTAGAGTTGGCTTCTCGAACTGGATAATGCACATTCCAAAAGAGCGAGAGAGTAGTCTTCAGTCTGTTTCTTGACACCATCTGTGTCACTTGCAGCCTCTACCTAGTAGCTGGACAGCCTTGCCTTGAAATGCTTCATCCATCATGTGTTTTGGATGCGTTTGTCTGTGGCGGCCAGAAGTTTGCATTTTAATGTCTCTTAGACTTTTGTAGGTGTCTGGATTATAGGAAATATCTCTCTCTCCACACTTCCCTGGGGTGATTTGTTTGTTTCTCATCTTCACCTTGGAATGTAGCCTTGCATTTTCAAGCAGTTTGTTCTGTCTCAGTTCAAATTTCAAAATTTCCAGTCAATTGAAAAATCATATTTTCAAAAATAAATGGCATAGCCACATGACACGATATACAAATACTCAACCCGATGGCAATGGGTGATTTTGTTAATTCCCGAGAAATGTTTCCATTTGCTTCACTTGGTAAACTTCCCACAGAGTATTTTTTGCTTCAGATAATCAGTATGGACCCAACCCATTGTTTTTGTTTTAGTCTCTACTGCAGGCAAGCTCATCTAGTTCTACTCGTCTCCAAAATTGCTGTATGTTTTCCTATTATAAGCTGAAAATATAACACAAAAATAAGGACAAAATACATAACTTGAAAATTTTTCACAGTAATTTCATTGTAGTGTCAATGTAAGCCTACTTGTGACACTAATAAAAATAAACTTAAAATGGTGACTATTACTTGGAATTAAGAGAAATAACTATTGTTTCTAAATATTATAAAAGCAATAGAATGATTGCAAGAGTAATCAATTGGAACTGAATTGAAAATAAATCTTTGATTCTGTGCTGCACAGATTTTTTAGTAAGTTTTCATTTGGGTTGTATTCTGTATGAAGGACAGCCAGATTCAGCTTTCTATTAATGATTTTCTTTTATCAGACTTCAATTTTAATAATAGCCATATACTAATTAGATGACCTGCTTCCCTTTCTAGAATGTATTTTCCATGTTTAACAAAGTACCTCTGGGATAAGGACGTCTGTTCTTTTTGACCTAATTCCCTATGCTTTCAGTCTATTTCACAGAATTGAGCAATTCTAGAAATGAGTTCACTTAATGTATCATAGAAAAATAAATATTGAATGTAGTTCATTTGTCAAAAATTAATTGACAAGAAGTCAACAAGTTAAACAGCTTCCTAATTTTGTAAGCTATTTTACTCTGACTTTGATGTGTCTGTTGAACAGGGCATCCTTACCTCGCTTCATATGCTTTAGTGACAATCTCTTAAGGGAACCAGGGCTTAACTGCAGTACTGCTGAAGTTTGTAGTATAAATCCAGACTCGGGACCCAACGTGACTTGGGAGGGATATCTGATACCCTAACAGAGGCAGTTTCACACTGTTTGGGTTTGATGTTGCACTGGGGTAAGATGCTCTTTCGGAAAGTCGGTGCAGACTCAATGGGCTGAATGACCTCTTGTGCTGTAAGGATTCTATGACAGCTGAACCGACTGGCTGGTGAAGTGAGGGATCCTACATTCCACTTCAGCTTGAGCAGTAATGTAGTATAGACACCACATGTGCACATCCATAGCCATCAGGTTGGAATAGCTCCATTTGGTCCACTAAAGCAGAGATGGTTGCGCAGAAGTTTCATCCCAGTAATTGGTTTAAATTTCAAAGTTCTCGAGGCCAACTTTCCACTTAGGTGAGCTTGAGATCGTCCAAAACTTTTGCATCATGTAACTTGACATGCTTCACCCTGTGCTCATCCCATAGCCACCCTCCTCCCTATCTCTGTAACATCCCACAACCCTTTCCCAACTCTGCACTGGTGAGTACATCCCTAGTTTTCATCTCACCCCTATTAGCGACTGTTCCTTCAGCTGTCCAGGAATTCCTGCTCTAAACTCATCTGTGTCTTTACCCCTCTCTCCTCTAAGGTGTGTGTTAAATACATCCTCTTTGATCAAGATTTTAAGCACTCTAATATCTCGTGTCTTTTAGTATCAAATTTTGTTTCATTGTTCCTTTTGAGAAGCATCTTAGATATTTTTGCTATATTAAAGGTACTATAAATAAAAGCTTTTGAAAGTCTCCACTCCATTTATTCCCTGTCCTGCTTGGGAACAAAAGTTACAAAAGAATCCATGGTCAGTTGCCAAAAAACTGGTATTGAAAACGGACATGAGGACTGAATGTTTTGTGAACTCGACAATGACTGTGATGAAAAGAAAATTGGTCAGAGGGCAAATGCACATTTGATATGTGGGAGGCTTTTAAAGGTCAATTGATTGAAGTGCAGGACAGGCATGTCCCCACAAAATGGCAGGATTCGGGAACCATAGATGACAAGGGAAATTGTAAGCTTGGTCAAAAGGAAAAAGGAAGCATACGATAGGTCTAGGCATCTAAAAACTGACGAAGCCCTTGAGTATAGTGAAAGTAGGAAGGAGATTAAAACGTGGAATAAGGGGGGCTAAAAGGGGCCATGAAATGTCTTTAGCAAACAGGGGCCAAGGAGAATCCCAAGGCTTTTTAGGCATATATTAGGAGCAAGAGGGTAGCTAGAGAAAGAGTAGGCCCACTCAAGGACAATGGAGGAAAGTTGTGTGTGAAGCCACAGGAAGTGGGTGAGATCTTTAATGAGTACTCTTTATTGGTATTCATCAAAGAGAAGGACATGACGGATATTAGGGTCAGGGATAGGTGTGTGAATGCTCTAGAGAATGTCAATATGTTGAAGGAGGAAGTGTTGGGTATCCTAAATTGCATTAAGGTAGACAGGTCCCCTGGGCTGGATGGGGTTTATCCCGGGCTACGGCGAGAAGCAGGGGAGAAATAGCTGGGGCCAGATATCTTCACATCCTCTTTCTCCACTGGAGAAGTTTCAGAGGACTGGAGAATTGCCAATATCGTTCCCTTTTTTAAGAAAAGAAGCAGGGAAAATCCAGGAAATTACAGCTTTTATTTATAGTACCTTTAATATAGCAAAAATATCTAAGATGCTTCTCAAAAGGAACAATGAAACAAAATTTGATACTAAAAGACACGAGATATTAGAGTGCTTAAAATTTTGATCAAAGAGGATGTATTTAACACACACCTTAGAGGAGAGAGAGGTAAAGACACAGATGAGTTTAAAGAAGGAATTCCTGGACAGCTGAAGGAACAGTCGCTAATTACAGACATCAGTGGTGCGGAAGCTTTTGGAGAAGATATTGAGGGACAGGATATACGCACACTTGGAAGAAAATGGACTAGTTAGTGGCAGGCAACATGGTTTTGTATGGGGAAGGTCATGTCTCACCAACTTAATTGAGTTTTTTGAAGAGGTGACAAAGATAATTGATGAGTGAAGGGCTGTGAATATAGTTTATATGGACTTTAGCAAGGCGTTTGACAAGGTCCCACATGGCAGACTGGTACAAAGACTAAAATCACATGGGATTCGGAGTGGGCTGGCTAGATGGATGCAGAACTGGCTTGGGCATAGAAGTGGAGATGCCAGCGTTGGACTGGGGTAAACACAGTCAGAAGTCTCTCGACTTGCCTGGGCTTGCAAAATCTCACTAACTGTCCTGGCTGGAGACAATACACATCTCTTTAACCTGTGCTTAACCCCCTCTCCACTCACATTGTCTGTACCTTTAAGACTTGATTACCTGTAAAGACTCGCATTCCAACCATTATTTTGTAAATTGAGTTTGTGTCTTTATATGCCCTGTTTGTGAACAGAACTCCCATTTACCTGATGAAGGAGCAGCGCTCCGAAAGCTAGTGGCTTTTGCTACCAAATAAACCTGTTGGACTTCAACCTGGTGTTGTGAGACTTCTTACTTGGTCATAGAAGACAGAGTGTAGCTGTGGAAGGGTGTTTTTCAGAATGGAGATCTGTAGCTAGTAGTGTTCTGCAGGGGATCAGTGCTGGTATCTCTGTTATTTGTAGTATATATAAATGTTCTGGAGGAAAATGTGGGTGGTCTGATGAGTAAGTTGTGGATGAGATGGAGTTTGGCGGAGTTGCTGATATTGCTGGAGATTGTCAGAGGAGACTCAGGCACTGAAATAGCAGATGGAGTTTAATCTGGACAAATGCGAGGTAATGCGTTTTGGAGGATCAAATTTGGGTTTGCGTTATACTGTCAATGGCAGAACCCTTAGGAACATTAACATACAAAGGGATCTGGGTGTGCAGGTCCACAGTTCCCTAAAAGTGGCAACACAGGTGGCCAAGGTAATTAAGAAGGCATATAGTATGCTTGCCTTCATCGGCTAGGGCATTGCTTACCAGAGTTGGGAAATCATATTGCAGCTATATAAAACCTTGGTTAGGCCGCATTTGGAGTATTGTGTGCAGTTGTGGTCACACCACCAGAAAGACGTGGAAGTTTTGAAGAGCATGCAAAGAAGGTTCACCAGGATGTTGCCTGGTCTCGAGGCCATTGGCTATGAGGAGAGGTCGAATAAACTAGGATTGTTTTCACTGGAAAGACGGAGGCTGAGGGGAGACCTGATAGAGGTCTACAAAATGATGAGGGCATAGACAGGGTGATAGTCAGAGGCTTTTTCCCAGGATGGAAGTGTCAATTACAAGGTAAAAGGGGGAACGTTTAAGGGAGATGTGCGGGGGAAGTTTTTCATGCAGAAAGTGATGGGTGCCTGGAACGCGCTGCCAGAGGAGGTGGTGGAAGCAGGCATATTAACAACCTTTAAGAGGCATCTGGATGGGTACCTGAATAGGGAGGGAATAGAGGGATATGGACCGAGTAAGGGCAGAAGGTTTTTTTAGTTTAGTTTGGGCATCATGATCAGCATAGGCTTGGAGGGCTGAAGGGCCTGTTCCTGTGCTGTACTTTGCTTTGTTTTCTTTGTTCTTAGAAAAGTTGTACATGACTAAGTTAACAAAGAAAGTTGGCATGTTTTAGAAACACAGAAACATAGAAAAACTACAGCACAATACAGGCCCTTCATGTGCCGAACATGTCCCTACCTTAGCGATTACTAGGCTTACCTATAACCCTCTATCTTACTAAGTTCCATGTACTTATCTAAAAGTCTCTTAAAAGACCCTATCGAATCCGCCTCCACCACCGTTGCTGGCAGCCCATTCCATGCACACACCACCCTCTGAGTGAAAAACTTACCCCTGACATCTCCTCTGTACCTACTCCCCAGCACCTTAAACCTGTGCCCTCTTGTGGCAACCATTTCAGCCCTAGGAAAAAGCCTCTGACTGTCCACTTGATCAATACCTCTCAACATCTTATACACCTCTGTCAGGTCACCCCTCATCCTTTGACTCTCCAAGGAGAAAAGGCCGAGCTCACTCAACCTATCCTCATAAGGCATGCCTCCCCATCCCAGGCAACGTCCTTGTAAACCTCCTCTGCACCCTTTCTATGGCTTCCACATCCTTCCTGTAATGAGGTGACCAGAACTGAGCACAGTACTCCAAGTGGGGTCTGACCAGGGTCCTATATAGCTGCAACATTATCTCACAACTCCTAAACTCAATTCCTCGATTGATGAAGGCCAGTACACCATACGCCTTCTTAACCACAGCCTCAACCTGCACAGCTGCTTTGAGCGTCCTATGAACTCGGACCCCAAGATCCTTCTGATCTTCCACACTACCAAGAGTCCTACCATTAATATTATATTCCGCCATCCTATTTGACCTGCCAAAATGAACCACCTCACACTTATCTGGGTTGAACTCCATCTGCCACTTCTCCGCCCAGTCTTGCATCCTATCAATGTCTCGCTGCAACTTCTGACATCCCTCCACACTATCCTCAACACCAGATAGTGTTGGAGGCGGATTCGATAGGGTCTTTTAAGAGACTTTTAGATAAGTACATGGAACTTAGTAAGATAGAGGGTTATAGGTAAGCCTAGTAATCGCTAAGGTAGGGACATGTTCGGCACATGAAGGGCCTGTATTGTGCTGTAGTTTTTCTATGTTTCTGTGTTTCTAAAACATGCCAACTTTCTTTGTTAACTTAGTCATGTACAACTTTTCTAAGAACAAAGAAAACAAAGCAAAGTACAGCACAGGAACAGGCCCTTCAGCCCTCCAAGCCTATGCTGATCATTTTTAGTGCCTTTAATACAGTAAAAATATCCAAGATATTTCTCAAAAGGAGCAACGAAACAAAATTTGATACTATAAGCCATATTAGACTGCTCAAAATCTTGATCAAAGAAGGTGCATTTCAGGGATGGCACAGTGGCGCAGTGGTTAGGACTGTTGCCCCACAGCGCCAGGCACCTGGGTTCAATTCCAGCTTTGGGTGGAATTACCTGTGTGGAGTTTGCACATTTCCCCCGTGTCTGCATGGATTTCTTCTAGGTGCTCTGGTTTCCTCCCACAGTCCAAAGATACGCAGATTAAGTGGATTGGCTGTATTAAATTTCCCCTAGTGTCCCAAGATTTATTGATTTGAGGTTTAGAGGAAACAATATGTGGGTTTACAGGGATAGGGCCTGGGTGGGATGCTCTGCTGGAGAGCCGGTGCAGACTTAAAGGCTTCCTCCTGCACTTCTGGGATTCTTTGATTCATTCTATACTATGTGACAATGGCTTCTGACTTCGAATCATTTGTGTGGTCAATGGAAGTATGATTCTGTGGTCGTATAATTGAAACTGGCATGAGACAGTAAATATCTTATTCTGAGAACAGCTCTCAAGGGTCAATCTGGGATATGAAGACAAAAGGGAAACCATCAATCGCCCAGCACGAGGGAAGACCCTGTCTCTAAAATCACCTTAGGAAGTGAATTAAGGCTTATTCATTTTATTGGCAGAATAATGGTTCTTCACTACAGGATCTTGACCATCTTTGCTGGAAAACCAGAAGCTTGTTGTTGTTTGGGATGAACCAAAATGAATTTACCATCAGGAACCTCCAACCTTCATTTTTCTGAAGTGCAGCAGGAGAGAATCTATTCGACCTGCCACATTTCAAATATCCTCTTGAGGACTGATTGGAAGTGCTGCATCTTTAGAAATGATCTTTTCTTGTGCATGTGGTGTGAATGAGAAGTGGATGATTGGTGTGTTTATGTTTCAGGTGTTGTGAGAAATAAATTATTCTGATTTAAACTTGCAAGAAATCCTGTTTTATGTCTGTTCTTTAAAGTCATAGCACACAAAGGTTTGAAACACTCTTCTCAAACACATGCTGCAGTCAGCCAAGAGTTGCAAAAAGAAGAAAATTGTCCCATACACCTGTAACTCCTTGACAGAATGATGGAGAGGGTCTGGAAAAAAAACCAGTTAATTATTACAATGCTAATGTTTGTATTTATTTATTAGAGTGGCAATGAGGATAACTGATGGCACTTGCTTTAAAAAATTGAATAGTGTACATATCAACGTATGAATTGGGAGCAGGAGTAGGTCACTCCACCCCTAGAGCCTGCTCCACAATTCAATAATTCAATTCAATAAGGCTGACCTGATTGTAACCTCAATTGCACATTCCCACTTACCCTGATAATCTTTCACCTCCTTTATAATCAAATAATCTAAATAGCTCTGCCTTAAAAATGGACTCTGCTTTCACTGCCTTTTGAAGAAGAGTTACAGAAACACTCGACCCTCTGAGTGAAAAGATTTTGTCTTTTCACTGTTTAAGTGGGTGACTCTTTTACTTTTAAACAGTTACTTTTAAACAGTAACCCCTTAAGTCCTCCCAAAGAGGAAATATTGTTGGAGGGAATTTTGAGAGACAGGATCTAGCTGCATTTGGAAAGGCAAGACTGATTAGGGATAGTCAGCACGGCTTTGTGTGTGGAAAGTTGTGTCTTAGAAATTTGATAGAATTTTTGAAGAGGTGACCAAGAAAAATTGATGAGGGCAGCGTGGTAGATGTCTACATGGACATTAGCAAGACCTTAGACAAGGTACCATGTGATAGACTGGTCAGTAATGTTAGATCAGATGGGATCCAGGGAGAACTAGCCAATTGGATACAAAATTGGCTTGCCAGTAGGAGACAAAGGGTGGTGGTAGATGGTTGTTTTTTAGACTGGAGGCCTGTGACCAGCGGTGTGCTGGTTCCACTGTTGTTTGTCATTTATATAAACAATTTGGATGAGAATATAGGAGGTATGGTTAGTATGTTTGTGAGGATGACACCAAAATTGGTGGTGTAGTGGACAGTGAAGAAGGTTATCTAAGACTACAGGATCTTGATCAACTAGGCCAGTAGAGTTTAATTCAGATAAATGTGAGGTGTTGCATTTTGGTAAGACAAACCAGGGCGGGACTTGCACAGTTAATGGTAGACCCTGGGAAGTGTTGTCAAACAGAGACACCTACAGATGCAGGTACATAGTTCCTTGAAAGTGGCGTCACAGGTAGACAGGATGGCGAAGAAGGCGTTTAGCACACTTGCCTTCATCAGTCAGAGCATTGAGTATAGGAGTTGGAACGTTATGTTACAACTGTACACGACATTGGTAAGGCCACATATGGAGTAGTGCATACAATTCTGGTCGCCCTGGTATAGGAAGGATTTTATTAAACTGGAAAGAGTGCAAAAAAGATTTATAAGCATGTTACCAGGATTGGAAGTTTTGAATTATGAGGGGCTGGATAGGCTGGGACTATTTTCCCTGTTACGTAGGAGGATGAGGGGTGACCTTATAGAGGTTTATAAAATCATGAGGGACGTAGATAAGGTGAACAGCCAAGGTCATTTCCCCTGGGTAAGGGAGTCCAAAACTAGAGAGCATAGGTGAGAGGGAAAAGATTTAAGAGGGACCTGAGGGGCAACGTTTTCAGAGGCTGGGGTGCGTATATGGCTTGAGCTGCCAGGGAGGTGGTAGAGGCAGATACAATTACAACATTTAAAATACATTTGGACAGGTACATGGATGGGAAAGGTTTGGAGGGATATGGGCCAAACGCAGGCAAATGGGACTAGTTGAGTATAGGAAACTTGGTCGGCATGCACGAGTTGGGTTGAAGGGCTTGTTTCTGTGCTGTATATCTCTCCATTCTTTCCACATCCACCCTATCAAGACCCCTCAGAATCTTCTTACTCTTCGAAACTCCAGCAGATACAAACCTAGCCTGTCCAACATTTCCTCCATAAGACAACTCTCCCATTCCAGGTATTAGTCTAGTAAACCCTCTCTGAACTGTTTCCAATGCATTTATATCCATCCTTAAATAAGGAGAACAATATTGTACACAGTACTTCAGATATGGTCTCTCCAATACTCTGTACAGCTGAAGCCTAATCCCTCTACTTCATATTTGATTCCCATTGCAATAAATTGTAACACTCTATTAGCTTTCCTAATTATTTGATATAACTGCATGCTAACCTTTTGTGATTCATACAGTAGGACACCCAGATCCCTCTGCATCTCGGAGCTCAGCAATCTCAACATTTAGATAATGCTTTTTCTCATTCTTCCTGGACAACTTCACATTATACTCAATTTGCCAGATCTTCTTTACCCACTCACTTAACCTATCTATGTCCCTTTGCAGCCTCCTTATGTCCTCTTCACATCTTTACTATCCTACTATGTTTGCCATCAGGAAGTTTAGCAGCCGTACCTTTGTCCTGTCATCCAAGTCATTTGTATAAAATTTAAGAAGTTGAGACCCCAGCACTGATCCAAGTGACACACCACTCATTACATCTTGCCAACCAGAAAAAACCCATTTCCTGTTAGCTAGCCAATCTTTTATCAATCTCAATATGTTACCCAATATGAACTTTTATTTTCTGCAATAACCTTTGATGTGGCACCTTAGCAAATGCCTTTTGGAAATCTAAGTACAGTACGTCTGCTGGTTCACTTTTATTGCATCTTTGTTACTTGGGTCGCCATCTGCTTTTTTACTGAATATTTTCATGTCAATTTTAGTTGACAAAACTAGATGGTCAAATTTTTAACAGATGCCAAAAAGTGAATAGCTTTGATTATTATCTGTAATTCTACAATATTTGCACTGTTTAAGAACCTGATTGCTCATGCCTCACCTATAGATTGGATGTAGGAGGAGGTTGTCTAAGCAGTCCAAGAACATTTGAATGCAAAGCTTCCACTTAATGGTGAGTAGATTAAGTTTAACCAGAGAAGACAAAGGGTTGATGAAATTGTTTCTCCATTTCAGTAGATCTGTTGCAAACTATCTGAAACCTGTGATTTCAGTGGGTTTCTCAATGATGCAATGAAAGACCATTTTGTCTACAATTTAAGGGAAATGTTGATACAGAAGGCATGCTTTTCTGCATGAGCTTTTGAAAGAGCATTGGATGGATACTATTGGCAGGCTTGCTAGTGAGGTCCCAGCCACAGGGTTAAACAGCTCAAAAGTGAACGGAGTTACTTAATCATATAGGTGTGACAAAAATAGTCATTATTGTGATTGAGGAAGTGTAACTTCCAAATTGCATGGTTTCAGCCAATTCAGCTGTGTTGTCAGAAGCCAGTAGGTGCTGCTAAGTTAGAGATGGGGAGAAGTAAAGAGGGCCCTAAGTCATGATATATAGCACTGAAGAATCAATAGAAAAAAGACAAAAATCCAGTGTCCATTATGGAATCTGAAGATGAAACTGTATCACGAATTGAACTGATGAAGAAACACACTTTCTTTCATAATCCATAATTGGTAAAGGGCAATTGAAATTGTGATCCTCTTCTGGATAAAAGATATTAAATATGAATGAAATAGAAATAAAAGTTGCAGGAACTTTTATCACCAAAAATATGAGGAAATGTTTCAGAGAATTGGCTTTCAAAAATCCTGACAATTTGCTTGAAAGTTATTCTAGATACTGACTGTTAGTCCTTGGAAAAATACATGTCTAAGTGAAATACAAAGATCAGACAATTGTCTGTAATTGTAGCTAAGGAAATAGGTCACTCATTGACTGGCTATAATTGGTTTTGCAGTGCTAAGTTAAACTAGACCAGTATTAAGAAGGCCACTAATCAAAAACCCTGTGGATGACCATATGGAAGCATGTACAAATTCTATTCGGTCTGAAACTTGGTACTGCAAGGGATGTCCAGCTGCACCTCCAGGAGGTGCTGGGGGGTGCGAAGCTGAAAAATAAATCTTAAGCCCAGACCAGTACCCATGCTTTAAATGAAAGGATATCACCGCAATTAAATTGTATAGTCTCAGAGCACGCAATTGAGAAAATTGACTCGGAAAGACTAATTATGCTTATGATAAGACCTGAACAGACTGCTTTGGAGAACACTCCGTGAAAAACCATGCCCATCATCAAAAAGAATCCTGAAGTCAATTGGTAGGTGGTTTCAAAGAAAAGCAAGAGAAATTGGTCAATCCAGCAAGCAAGAAGTGATATGATAGAAAATGTATTTTTGGTTTCTAGTTCATACCAGCTTCCATTGACCATGGTTGGTTTTCCAGCAATCAGCAATGTGTGCTTGATTATATTAACACTAAAATAATAATGATCTTTGGAGCCCTCATGAATGCCATCCAGTTCCCAGACTTAACACACATTCTATGCAAATTTTGGAAGGCAGCCACAAAGTGAACAAGAAAAAGGAGGTTAAGAGACAGCAATGATATTTGCCCAGGAGCTTTTTAAAGGAGGTGGGGAAAGAAGTTCCGGGAAATGGTGACATGTTGGCTGAAGGAGTAGCCACTGATAGTAGAATATGAAATAAGAAAGTAGTCTGGTGTTGGAGAAGAAAATGTGCACGCAATTTGTTCTGGACAGGAATGATGGGGATCTGGGCCATTGCATTTGACAAATTCTGTGTGAAAAATACTGTTAAATTTAGTTCAATGTTTTACCTTCCAAATTTACAAATAGTCTCTTGGTGGTTCAGCACTTGAGTATTGCTGAAAAAAGAGACATACTGTCAAAACTATTCATCTTGCAATCATCAGGACAGATTCACAAGAATACCAAATCAAAAGGGAACAACAATTTACATTGCATGAAAAAAATGTGCTGATTAGTTAGCAAGAGGACAATGATTGCCATGGAGAATGCACCAGGGAATAGTGAACTGCCAAGTTTTTTGGTTAAATTCAAATCAGGCAATTTGATTCTGGTCATGGTATTTCCATAGGGTGTGAACCAGGGCATGACTGTCCCCAAGCTTTAATTTAAATTGAAAAGGTGCAATGTGTGGATATGCTTTTTCTGTTGCCAATTTACAAATATTCAAAGTTATTGTTGATCTTATAGTTACATTTTCATGCCTTGTTTGCACACCTGACATGTATTTAATTTTATTTTTCTAATAAGCATGGTCTGATGAACAAATTAAAAGTAGTTTGTAAACTAATTTAAACACATCCTTTATTAAACAAATTTGATTCCACCTCTTACTAATTCAGCATATTTGAGATTGTTTGTCAATTCCCACTTTTAATTACATTTCACAGTGGATGAACAAAAGCTGAAGATTAATCCTGCTTTTAAATATGTATTTAAATGACATGTTCCATTAAATGCTCAAGTAGTGTTAAACAAGGGTTCTCCACTGGTTAGATAAATTATGTAATGCACCAGTATAATTGAAACCATGTTCTGTCCTAATCCTTTTCAAAATCAAATTGTGTGTGAGATGATGTATAATTGCCTATTTAATCCCATGTCAGTGATGGCAAGAACAGACTTTAGACTGCATTTTCACAACAAGTCTGACACTGACAGATGTAGAGTGCAAAGTGCAGCTGGAATAATCCAAGCTAAATTGTGAGCCATGACTGGTTGTGTCTGCCTGCCAGAAGAGCTGTATCTAGGTGTGCTTTTACAGTCTGTGCAAAGCTGAGCACCCCAGTCACTAATATGAAGGCAAAACTACCAAATCTGCTTTATTTTAAGACATTAAAAGACTCAATTTATAAGTGATCAGGAAATCTAGCAGACAATTTTTAGCAGGCAAAAAAAAAAGTGCTTTTTAAATTGGTTTCCTATTAGACTGGAGTTCTACAAATTTAATCAGCCTCTCAGTGGGAATTTTGAATTGCTTGACTTTAGTGTGCAAAATAACCAGATTATGTTGCCAATTTTGCATTCAAAATTGACTTGCATTGGTGTAAAAGTAGTCGTAACAGCCTTACACTATTAATGAATTAAATTAGAACCATCAATCTTTATACATAATGTTTAGATAAATTTGACATCCAGTTTCCCCATTTCAAATGCTGCTCATTTATAATGTGTTGGCATCTGTGGGATTATCTTTGTTGCTTTTGCTTACTCACCCCTTTTCTACAAAAATAGCAGTTTCTTCCTCCAAGATAATTAGCTTGTGTTGGTATCCATGGTTGAATTGCATTTGTTCAAATAAATTGCAAAAATAGATTAAAAAGCCACAAAGCAATAGCAGTTGCCAAAAATAGGTTGTCCTGTCTTGTGAATGTTGGCATTTGAAGTGGTTGTACAACATCTGCATCAGCCCAGTGATGACATTTTCAGCCAGCTTGGTGCACTGCAGTGAAAATCCATCAGTTCAGCTCAATTGCACTAAACAGGATACTTGATCTAGCTAAAAACAAAAAATGTATGCCCACAAACTAATGGTCTAAAATTGGTTTTCACAGCAAGTATCCCAGACCTCAAAGCTGGATGTTGGAGGTCAAATAAAAACAAATTGCTGGAAAAACCCAGCAGAGAAACAGAGTTAATGTCTTGAGTCTAATATAATTCTTCTTCAGAATTAGCGTTTATAGATATTGGTCACTTCTTTCTTTGTAGAAACGAAACATGACTTGTTCTCAGCATCAATGAAAAATGCGATCTATATATACCCTCCTCCATACACATTCAGACAATGTTTCCATTTATTCTGAAACAGAATAAACAATGCATCATGCACAAAGAAAGGCCTACTGAAAATTTATCTGCTAGAACTCATTTCATTTGCTATTGAAAAGTGATGTGTGAGGGATACCTAGTTTCCTGAGATGAAGGCAGTTTTTGTATGATTCTTACCTACTGCCACTGTTGACACATTTGAATGTTAAATGTGACCTGT
Source organism: Mustelus asterias (assembly GCF_964213995.1). NCBI lineage: Eukaryota > Metazoa > Chordata > Chondrichthyes > Carcharhiniformes > Triakidae > Mustelus > Mustelus asterias. The sequence goes on from NC_135802.1 coordinate 129,242,247, forward strand.
CAACTGCCCTTCATCGTACAACTTGGTTCACAACATTACTGGGTTGAACAGAGCTTCATTATACACTGGAAACAAAGAATAACGTATGAATTGTACAAACTGGCTTTTTCTTGTGTTCATGCTTAATTTATATTTCAAACAGATTCTGGGATTTGGAATATAATTAGGTAGATGTGGTTTCCCTTGTGTGTTACTGCCTAATAAGTTTGTTATTTGCTATTCATATTCTGAAGTAATTTATTCTGACTGTCGACATATCGACATAGTGCCACAGTGGTTAGTAGTGCTGCCTCACAGCGCCAGGGACCTAGGTTCAATTCCGGCCTTGGGTGACTATCTGTGTGGTGTTTGCACGTTCTCTCGTGTCTGCGTGGGTTTCCTCTGGGTGCTCTGATTTCCTCCCGCACTCCAAAGATGTGCAGGTTTGGTTGATCGGCCACGTTAAATTACCCCTTGGTGTCAGGGGGATTTGCAGGATAAATACATGTGGTTACAGGGATAGGACCTAGGTGGGATTGTTGTCGGTGCAGGCTCAATGAGTCGAGTGGTCTCCTTCTGCATTGTGGGGATTCTATGATTCTATATTGTCTCTCACTTGCAAAATGCATGTACAGAAGGTGGAGTAATGGGTTATGCAGCATTGTTCTTTTGCTGCCAGAATATGGATTTTTATTTTTATTTTATTTATTAGTCATAATTAAGGCTTACATTAACACTGCAATTAAGTTACTGTGAAATTCCCCTTCAAATCTGGCTCGCGTTAATGAGATTGAACTGTCTTTCTGACTGTTTAGGAATTCCAAATAAAATGTGTAATTTAACTCCCAATTCCTAGTGAATATAACACCAAACTACCCATTAGATTAACAGTCATAGACAAGCTAAGAGGATGCTGAATGTAGTGCTTTGAAAATGTTCGTAGAGCAGTCAAATATTCTATTTTGAATTTAAATACATTGCTGATGTAAAGCATACAAAGCTGTGAAGAAATACAAGTTTTGTGCGCATACAAGTATCTCAGTCCTGGGGTGTTGATAAGTAACCCCATCATGCTTGTACTAAACAGTTGGAATTACTGTTACATGCAAGAATCTTGTCATTTCCATCACAGTCATTACATCACCTGAGAAATCTGAAATTTGTCATTCTCAGGCACTGTTTCTGGCTTTACGGTTACTTTGGTTAGAAGTTTTAGATTTTTTATGTGAGGAGCTTGTTTTGAGTTTGAAAATTGTCTTGTTTTTAAGCTATTACCAAAGAACTTGTATTTATATAGTTCTATTTAGGAAATGAAACATCCCACGTTCACAGGAGCATCATAAAACAAAGTATGGCACCAAGTCATGAGATGGGTAGCATGGTGGAAAAGTGGTTAGCACTGCTGCCTCACAGTGCCAGGGACCTGGATTCGATTCTTGCCTCGGGTCACGGTCTGTGTGGAGTTTGCATGTTCTCCTCGTGTCTACATGAGTTTCCTCTGGGTGCTCCGGTTTCTTCCCACAAAGATGTGCAGGTTAGATTGATTGGCCATGATAAATTGCCCTTAGTGTCAGGGGGACTAGGAGGGTAAATATGTGGGGTTGCAGGGTAAGGTCCTGGGTGAGATTGTTGCCGGTGCAGTCTTGATGGGTCAAATGGCCTCCTCTGCACTATAGATGCTATAATATTAGGTCAGATTATCAACACTTGATTAGAGATTTAGATTTTAGGGAATACATTAAAGGAAGAAATGGTTGGAGAGATGAAGGGAGGGAATTTCAGAGCATGGGGTCTAGTTTTAGTAGATGAAAGAAGGATCTGATAGTGCTTTAGGTTGTTCTGTCAGAACTGGTGGTCTATCTCCCTTATCCATTTAAGTCTGCATCCCTTGGACTTAGAGGGAGCAAAAATGATGGCCACACTGAGGGCAATGGCTAGGGTAAAAGAGATTAATGGTCTTATGGGAGACCTGGGAATCAACAATGAGGTGCAGTAGATTGAACAGGACCAAAAACTTGATTTGGATTTTGAAAACGCAGTTGTAATAGGCTTTTCAAGGAGACGATGTAGGCTATTGGGTTGGAATATGGAAGTGACTTGTGGACAGAGATGCAAGTTGGCGTGATGTGATGCCTGAATATAGGTTGGTGAATTTATATAGAGGGAGAGATGTATGGCAATAAACTTGGAGAGTGAGCATGTTGAAATCATTGAGGATGAGAAATCATTCAGTGCAGAGACTAAATGAAGAAAACAGTGAAGGAATCTTGATGAAATAGTTTTATTATACCTGGAATAGTGGCAAAGATTCATGTTTGAATGAGAGGTGAGGGCTGAGATGCTCAAAAGAACAGTGCCAGAGGGTTAGGTGGCCAAGACAAGGTCTAACCTGGTGATAAATGCAACACTGCTACTGAGAAAGTCTTAACAAGGCAAGTGGTAGAAAATATGTCCAGGCAGGGAAAGCAGGCCAAGTTTTCGTTGAGGTCATGACGTTGATGCAATCATCCAGCATAATTTCATGAATGGTAAAGGCTTTGTTCTCAATTGAATGGACATTCTCGAGGAAACTAGTTAGAGGGATGAGCTCCAGGGATGATCTTAGAGGTCAGCTCCAGGAACCCGGGTTCAATTCCAACTGTGGGTGACCATCTTTGTGGAGTTTACACATTCCTGTGTCTGCGTGAGTTTCCTCTGGGTGCTCTGGTTTCCTCCCACAGTCCAAACGTGCAGGTTAAGAACATAAGAACATAAGAAATAGGAGCAGGAGTAGGCCATCTAGCCCCTCGAGCCTGCCCCGCCATTCAATAAGATCATGGCTGATCTGAAGTGGATCAGTTCCACTTACCCGCTTGATCCCTATAACCCCTAATTCCCTTACCGATCAGGAATCCATCTATCCGTGATTTAAACATATTCAACGAGGTAGCCTCCACCACTTCAGTGGGCAAAGAATTCCAGAGATTCACCACCCTCTGAGAGAAGAAGTTCCTCCTCAACTCCGTCCTAAACCGACCCCCCTTTATTTTGAGGCTGTGCCCTCTAGTTCTAGTTTCCTTTCTAAGTGGAAAGAATCTCTCCCTCTCTACCCTATCCAGCCCCTTCATTATCTTATAGGTCTCTATAAGATCCCCCCTCAGCCTTCTAAATTCCAACGAATACAAACCCAATCTGCTCAGTCTCTCCTCATAATCAACACCCCTCATCTCTGGTATCAACCTGGTGAACCTTCTCTGCACTCCCTCCAAGGCCAATATATCCTTCCGCAAATAAGGGGGCCAATACTGCACACAGTATTCCAGCTGCGGCCTCACCAATGCCCTGTACAGATGCAGCAAGACATCTCAGCTTTTGTATTCTATCCCCCTTGCGATATAGGCCAACATCCCATTTGCCTTCTTGATCACTTGTTGCAACTGCAGACTGGGTTTTTGCATCTCATGCACAAGGACCCCCCAGGTCCCTCTGCACAGCAGCATGTTGTAGTTTCTTTCCATTTAGATAATCCAATTTGCTATTATTTCTTCCAAAGTGAATAACCTCGCATTTGTTAACGTTATACTCCATCTGCCAGATCCTCGCCCACTCACTCAGCCTGTCCAAATCTCTCTGCAGACCTTCTACGCCCTCCACACGATTCACTTTTCCACTTATCTTTGTGTCGTCTGCAAACTTTGTTACCCTACACTCAGTCCCCTCCTCCAGATCGTCTATATAAATGGTAAATAGTTGAGGCCCCAGTACCGATCCCTGCGGCACGCCACTAGTTACCATCTGCCAACGAGAAAAGCACCCATTTATTCTGACTCTCTGCTTCCTGTCGGATAGCCAATCCCCAATCCACGCTAACACCCTACCCCCAACTCCGTGTGACCCAATCTTCTTCAGCAACCTTTTGTGAGGCACCTTATCAAACGCCTTTTGGAAATCCAAAAACACCGCATCCACCAGTTCCCCTCGGTCAACCGCACTAGTCACATCTTCATAAAAATCCAACAAGTTCGTCAAGCACGACTTTCCCCTCATGAATCCATGCTGCGTCTGCTTAATCGAACCATTCTTATCCAGATGGCCTGCTATTTCTTCTTTAATGATGGATTCCAGCATTTTCCCAACTACAGACGTTAAGCTAACCGGCCTGTAGTTACCCACCTTTTGTCTATTTCCTTTGTTAAACAGCGGCGGAACATTAGCCGTTTTCCAATCCGCCGGCACTACCCCAGAATCCAATGAATTTTGATAAATAACCACTAACGCATCTGCTATTACCTCTGACATTTCTTTCAGTACTCTGGGATGCATTCCATCCGGGCCCGGGGACTTGTCCACCTTCAGTCCCGTTAGTCTACCAAGCACTGCCTCCCTGGTAACATTAATTGTATTGAGTACCTCTCCTCCTACCAACCCTCTATTGTTAATATTCGGTAAACTATTTGTGTCTTCCACCGTGAAGACTGACACAAAAAACTTATTTAAAGTTTCAGCCATTTCCTCATTTCCCACTATTAAATCCCCCTCTCGTCCTCCAAGGGTCCAACATTCACTCTTGCCACTCTATTCCTTTTTATATATTTGTAAAAGCTTTTACTATCATTTTTTATATTTAGAGCTAGCCTAGCTTCATAACCTATCTTTCCTTTCTTTATCGCTTTTTTAGTCGTTCTTTGTTGTTTCTTAAAGTTTTCCCAATCTTCCGATTCTCCACTATTTTTGGCCACTCTGTACGCATCGGTCTTTAATTTAATACTCTCCTTAATTTCCTTCGTTATCCACGGCTGGTTATCGCTTTTCTTAGTCCTTCTTTATCACTGGAATATATTGTTGCTGAGTACTGGAATATATTGTTGCTGAGTACTGAAAAGGATCTCCTTAAAAATCCTCCACTGTTCCTCAGCTGTCCTACCTACCAGTCTGCTCTCCCAGTCCACCTTAGCCAATTCAGCCCTCATCCTATCGTACTTCCCTCTGTTCAAACAGAAGACAGTGGTATGGGACCCTACTTTCTCCTCTTCCATTTGTATCAGGAATTCGACCATATTGTGATCACTTGACCCAAGAGGGTCCTTCACAAGAACATCCTTAACTCTACCTACCTCGTTACACATTACCAGATCTAAGATAACTCGTTCCCTCGTCGGTTCTGTAACATACTATTCAAGGTAACCATCCCGACAGCATTCTAAGAACTCTTCCTCCATCCCACCCCTTCCAACTTGAGTCAGCCAATCAATATGCAGGTTGAAGTCCCCCATGATTATTGCCGTTCCGTTTTTGCACGCATCCATTATTTGCTTGTTTATAGCCCTCCCCACCTCAACATTATTATTTGGGGGCCTATAGACCACGTCTACTAGTGTCTTTCTCCCCCTACTATTCCTCATCTCTACCCATAACGATTCCACGTTTTGTTCCTTAGAGCCTATGTCATCCCTCACTACTACCCTGATATTATCTTTTATTAACAGAGCTACCCCACCACCTTTTCCTTCCTGTCTATTCTTCCTAAATGCCTGATACCCCTGGATATTCATCTCCCAGTCCTGGTCTCCGTGCAGCCACGTTTCTGTAATGGCCACTAGATCATACCCATTAATGCTGATTTGCACCATCAACTCATTAACTTTGTTCCGAATGCTTCTTGCATTCAGGCAAAGTGTCTTTATTCCAGCTTTTATCTGGACCCGATTTGATGAAACGCTATCAACCTCTCCCTCGCCCTCTACTCCTTTAACTACTTGAATGCCCTCATTCACTTGCACTCGCTCCCTCTCCTCTACCATTGATTTTGTAATTCCTCTTACCTCTGCACCCTCCCCCCCATAAGTTAGTTTAAAGCCCTATCTACAGCCCTAGTGATACGATTCGCTAGGACTCTGGTCCCAGCACGGTTCAAACGGAGACCATCCCATCTATGACAGGTCCCATCTGCCCAAATACTGGTGCCAATGCCCCATGAATTCGAACCCATTCCTCCCACACCAATCCTTGAGCCACGCATTCATCTCCTTAATCCTATTAACCCTGCGCCAATTTGCGCGTGGCTCAGGCAGTAATCCAGAGATTACCACCTTGTTGGTTCTGCTTTTTAATGTGTTCCCCAGCTCTTCGTACTCCCTCTGTAGATCCTTAGTTCCTGTTTTGTCTATGTCATTGGCACCTACATGGACCACGACAACTGGATTTTCACCCTCCCACTCCAGATTCCTCTGCAGTCCAGATGATACATCCTGGACCCGAGCACCAGGCAGGCAACACAACCTACGGTATTGCTTCTCCTGGTCACAGAGAACAGTGTCTATGCCCGTAACTACACTATCCCCAATTACTACTACATTTCTCTTTGATTTCTCCGTTGCAGCAGCACCCTGCACCCTGGTACTGCCGACAGTTTGCTCGTCCTTCTCGCAGTCATTTTTCCATTCTACACTGGTGGCAAGAACCTCAAATCTGTTGCAAAGATTTAAGGGCTGAGGTTCTTGGGACTTTACCTCCCGCAAACTACTTCCCTTCTTCCCCCCACTGCCCGCCTCACCCGCAGCCACTCCGTGTTGTCCCTAACCCCCAGCTAAGTTAGTCAGTCTAAGGGGCGACTTTCTCTTTATACACATTATCCAGATAGCTCTCCCCTTCCCTGATAAGCCTCAGTGTCTGTAGCTCAGAGGCCAGTTCATCTATCTTGAGCTGGAGATCCTCCAGCAACCAGCACTTACTGCAGACATGGTCCCTGGGGTCCACCTTGGGGTCCACTTGCTCCCACATCATGCAGAAACAGCACATTACATATTCCTCCATACCAATTTACCTTGTATGAGTTGGTGTAATTTAAAAGTGAAACCCTACCCTGCCTCTGCCTGTCCTCGCCGAAGCCCTGTGAGCCAAAGCCAGTTCACACTCTACTCCCCACTCACTATGCTGCCCGCTCCAGATGCTGCCCGCTGTATAGAGTGACTTTTATACTAAAAAAACACAATCTCCCAGAATCCCCTGCGGCCTACTCCCACTTCCCTTGGTTTAAACCCTTGAAAAAAGCCCGCGGAAAAAAACCGGATTAAATAAATAAATAAATCACAGCACATTACTCACCCTCAGCACTGCTGCTGAGAATCTCTCCCTCTGTCCTGCTCCAGTTGAACAAATGAGCTTAGGCGGAATGGCTGTGCTAAATTGCCCCTTCATGTCTGAAGATGAGTAGGTTAGATGGATTAGCCATGGGAAACGTGTGGGGTTATGGGTTAGGGCAGTAAATAAAATAAAAGTAGGGCAGAGCTCTAAGATGCTCTGTCAAAGAGTCAGTGCAGACTCGATGGGCTGAATGACCTATTCTTCTTTGTTGGGATTCGATGACAAGAGCTGAAAATACTTGCATTAATCATAGTAGAGGGACTATTGAAGTTCTCAGGTATATCAACTTTAAAGTCACACAATGATGGAATATTTTGATCATTGTGGGAATTGTGAAGCTTTGCTGTATGCTTAATGATGAATTCAAGATTGAAGTGGTTAACCAATCACATGCAGAAAAATATTAGGGAGGGAGAAGGTTTTGAGTATAGATCAGACTACACTTAAAACTCCAGTGTGGTGCAAAGAATGCTTGGTGGTAAGCAACTACATGTGAAATATTCTCAATTGGTAAATGGGATCAAACACCTCGCGTTTGAGATATTCAGATAACAGCTTATTCTCCCATATAGAAGTTATACCAAACTTGAGAAGACAGCATCTCGGGCAGCATTTAATTTTATCACTGAGCTTAAATTTATAAAAACAGCCATTTTAGAGAGCTGGTTAACAAGAATGTGTTTCAAGTAGGAAAATGCTGTTGGTTGGATCTGGAATGCACTGCCTGAGACGTGGTGGAGGGAGGTTCAGTTGTGGTTTTCAGAAGGACGATTATTTAAATAGAAACGAAATGCAGGGCTGTAGGGAAAATTGGGAGAGTGGGACTAGTTGAGTTGCTCTTCCAGGGAGCTGGCATAGACACAACAGGCTGAATGGCCGCCTTGTGTGCTGTAACCATTCTATTATTCTATGAAATAGCTCCTTGGAGCACTTTTACTTATGTACTGATGTTGAGTAGGGGCCAGTTAGCTCAGTTGGCTAGAGGGCTAGTGTGTGGTTCAGAATTAAGCCAACTGCATGGGTTTAATCCCTGTTCTGGCTGAGGTAAACTTGGGGTATACCTCCTTGCCCTACCCCTTAGTGAAAGCACTGCATAAGCCGTGGTTCTTGAATAATTGAGATGCTAGCTGAAAGAGAAGACTGTTAACAAATTCTGAACATTTATCATGGTTTCAATTTCTTGTTTTCTAACTATTAGGCCAGCTCTGATATAACATTTCTCTCTGTTTTTTGCTTTAACTTAGAAGAGGTTTTATCACTTCAGCTTGTTTCTAAATAGCTTATTTTGTTGGAGTGAAATATAGCCAAGAATTCAGACAAATTAAATGTATACTATTTCTAGAGTGTTAATTTAAGTTGCATTCAGCACTGATTGGAATAGGAATAAATTACGTAAGCAATAATAGAACGCTGAGTATAATAGACCACCGAGTATAAGCTTGGCTCAATAATAACACCCTCGTGTTTCAAGCACTGCATGATCTAGACTTTTTTAAAAAATCTTTCACAGGATGTGGACATGACTAATTAGGGCAGTATTCTCATTGCCAATCCCTGATTACTCTCGAGAAGGTGGTGGTGAGTTGCATTCTTGAACTGCTACATTCCATGTGGCATAGGGACACTCTCAGTGCTGTTAGGGAAGGAGTTGACACAGCGACAGTGAAGGAACATCTTTCAGTGCTTTACTAAGGAAGCGCTACATTGTCAGAGGTGCCATCTTTTAAATGAGTTGTTAATTTGAGGCCTATCTGCCTCAATAAACATTAAACATCTGATGGTTTATTTTTATTAGGAAGAATGGAGTCTTCCTGATGTCTTGACCAAGATTTGCCCTAAACCAATCCTATCAAAAATCAGTCATTTATCTAATTTGCATACAAAAATAGGGAAATTATGCTCAACCTGTAACAAACCTTGATTAGACCACACTTAACAGTTCCGCATGCAGTTCAGGTCACCAATTTTTAAAAGGATATATATGCACTGAAGAGGATACAGAGAAGATTTACAAATGTGATATCGAAAATGTGTGGGTAGACGTATCAGAAAAGAATTTAAAGGTTAGGTCTCTTTTCCCTTGAAAAAGGCATACTTGCTTTGACTTGGGTTACCAGGCTTTGGAGCTTTCAGCGCGTCTTTGGTGATAGAAATTGAGAGACAAAGCTTTCTTCTGGTAGCCCAGGTGGCGACTGCTTGTATTGTAAAATGAAAATTAAACTGTTTTGTTCCTGCCAGCTTAGCTCCTCCCATTAACCAAATATCTCTAGCAATCAAGCTAATCAAAAACTCACATGACTGCATACCTAGTCTAAAATCCCAGGAGAACTTAAATAAACAAAGGTTCCATTGACTCTACAAAGTAACACATTCTGCATTCTTAGCATCTACTGCATGCTTACCAGACAAATCAATTCTTGTAACGAAATACTCTCTTAAAGCAGCCCCACCTTAAACAATAGATATATCAAAATAGCACAATATCATCACAGTTAACAATTTAATATATTTTCTTTTTGCATATTCAAATAGGCATGGAGTTAGTAAACAATTTAACCTTTTTCAGAAGAAGTTTCCTGCAATCTGAAAATGTAATTTGTCAGAAGACCATTGCAAATCCTCACAGGCCACCAGTGCTTGATACTTCCATCATATTTGTTCCTCCAGCTACAAATTCAGTGGCCTGGAATTTCTTGACAACTTGGTCCATAGTAACAGCACACGCCACTATTCTAGGATGTAAGTTCCAGACAATTAAATCATAAGAGATTTATAAGATTTTATACTATGCCAAATTTATCGGAGCAATTTGCTTCTGATCAGCATAATTTTCACTGTGGCATCTTATGTTGAGTTTCCTGGCAAATTTTGACTTTGGATTAGTGCGGCAAGGTTAGGAGAAACAACTGTTTTACTTTTGGCACTCTTCACCAATCATGACATTGTAGTAAATTCCCACCTAATATGTGCATGTTCTGAATTCAAGTGTAAATATTGCCATAATTGTAAACTGATTATAATTTAACAGCTTTGTCTGAAAACAGCTCGATTCAAGGCAGTTACTTAGTTTGTTTGTTTCATCAGATTATAGGCTCTTTGCCCAAGGTAGATAATGCACCAATCTTAAAAGGGGAGTTGGAGGCCAAAGTCTACAGGTTTTGCCAGTTCGGACTTTGTCTTTAATCAGTTATTTGTTTTTAATTGATTTTGCTTGAGAAATGTTCTTAAATTGGTGATTTGGGCATTAGAAACGTCCATTGGCATATATTTGTGTTCGTACGTCGTGCTTGTTCTACTTGTTAAATTTCTGCAAATAAAGTATATTTGTTTCATCCTGGAAAATTTGATCCAAGTTTAATATTCACCATTCTGAAATCATTGTTAGCATAATTTGAGAATACTGTGATGAACTATGAGATCAAAATCTTTTCTATAAAACCTAAAATGGGGATAACCAGTTAATTCTTGATATTGTCAGTTATGTCAGATTCATTTTTTGCACTACGTGGGGCTCATCTTGACCTAAAGGAATATGTAAGCAAACAATGCATAAGCTGAGCATTAATCAAAACCAGACATTTCTGCATTTTCACATGTGTATGCATAATCTCTAACACTGTTGCATTCATTTGCAAATATGTTGCACTTTATTTTTAAAAACTTTAAAATTGATTTGGCTTTCATGTGATTTTTTTGAGTATTATTTATATGCAAGGATGGTATTATGGTAGAATGTTATTCTCATTCTGTAGTGATCCTGTTCTGAGGAACAGTGATCTATTCACTTATGACTGCCTTTAGCAGACTGAATTCAGAGGCATTGTAATATAATTAACGTGGTGATGTGACATTCTCTGAAAGCAGCTTTGGTTCAATTAGCATTCCCAGCTTCGTGCTCAACAAAGTAGCATCTGCAAAACTCTCCGGACGCAAGACAGAACCATTATTTATTAATTATTCAAGTGAGAAGCAGCTAAATGTAGACATATGCTTCCAGCATTGCTGTAGAACAGTCCAACTTCACAGTGGGAGCCAAATTAATCTATGAAGTAAGCTTTCAGTACCAAGCTATACCCCAGAAACAAAGGTTACATAAACAACGGAAGTTTTTAATGTAACAGCAGGCTCTCATTATTCAAAATAAAACAAGCCATTTTGGGGTTAGCGATACTCAAGCTGTGTTTGTATTTGATTACCTTTATTTAATTCAGGATGATGGTTTACAGAAAACAAAAATAGGCTACATGATAAATCTGCCGCAGTAAAAATACACAAAGTTTAAAAATGATCAATGCTTGATTTTGTGTTCAAACTGCAGATGGATTAAAGGGGAAGCTAAATGAACATGAGGCATATAACTGCTGGACTGATTCTGCAGCAGGTGGTGAAGGAACGAACAAGAGGGAAAAACATTCTTTACCTCATCCTTACCAATCTGCCGGCTGCAGATGCATCTGTCCATGACAGTGTCTGTAAGAATGACCACCGCACAGTCCTTGTGGAGATTAAATTCTGCTTTCACATTGAAAATAACTCTACTGTGTTGTGTGACACTATCACCATGCTAAAATGGGATAGAGTTTGAACAGATCTAGCAACACAAGACTGGGCATCCATGAGGCATTATGTGCCATCAACAGCAGCAGAACTGCACTCCAGCACAGTCTGCAACCTCATGGCCCGGCATATGACCCACTCAATCAGGACCATCAAGCCAGGGGATCGGCCCTGGTTCAATGGTGAGTGCAGGAGGCATGCCAGGAGCAGCACCAGGGCATACCTAAAAATGCGGTGTCAACCGAGTGAAACTAGGACTACTTGCATGCCAAACAGCATAAGCATCAAGTGATAGACAGAGCTAAATGATCCCACAACTAATGGATCAGACCCAAGCTCTGCAGTCCTGCCACATCCAATCGTGAATGGTTTTATTTATTTTTTTGTTTTTGTGTCACAAGTAGGCTTGCATTAACACTGCAATAAAGTCATTGTGAAAATCCCAGTCGCCACACTCCAGTGTCTGTTCCAGTGCCCAACCATCTTCAGCTGCTTCGTCAATGACCTTCCCTCTGTCATAAGGTCAGAAGTGGGGATGTTCGCCGATGTTCAGCACCATTCACGACAACTCATCTACTGAAGCAGTCCACATTCAAATTAAAAGGATCGGGACAATATCCAGGCTTGGGCTGGCAAGTGACATTCACACCACACATATGCCAGGCAATGACCATCACTAGTAAGAGACACTCTAACCACCGCCCCTTGACATTCAATGGTGTCACCATCACTAAATCCCCACTGTCAACATCCTTGGGCTTACTATTGATCAGAAGCTCAACTGGACTTGCCACATAAACACAGTGGCTACGAGAGCAGGTCAGAGGCTAGGAACACTGCGACGAGTAACTCACTTTCTGACTCCCCAAAGTCTATCCACCATCTACAAGAGAAAGTCAGAAGTGTGATGGAATACTCTCCACTTGCTTGGATGGATGCAGCTCCAACAACACCAAAGAGGCTTGACACCACCCAAGACAAAGCAGCCTGCTTGATTGGTACCCACATCCATTCCCTCCACCACCGACGCTCAGTAGCAGCAGTCTGTACTATCTGCAAGATGCACTGCAGCAATTCATCAAAGATCCTGAGACAGCATCTTCCAAACCCACGATCACTTCCATCTAGAAGGACAAGGGCAGCAGCTAAATGGGAACACCACCACCTGAAAGTTCCCCTCCAAGCCACTCACCATCCTGACTTGGAAATATATCGCTGTTCCTATGCAGTCGCTGGGTCAAAATCCTAGAATTCCCTTCCTAACTGGGTCAACCCACGGCATGTGGATTGCAGCGATTCAAGAAGGCACCTCACTACCCCCTTCTCGAGGGCAGCGAGGGATAGGCAATAAATGCTGGCCAGCCAGTAGTGCCCATGTCCCACAAATGAATAAAGTTCTTCTAACACTGGAATTATCAAAACCATTCATGATTCTGACTGCCTCTGTTAAATCTCCTGCATCTTCAAATTATCTTGTATGGAGAGTGCTGTCTTGAGAAGTGTACATATAATAGAGAAGGAGGTGCTGGAAGTCTTAAAGCGCATCAAGGTAGATAAATCCACGGGACCTGATAAAGTGTATCCCAGGACATTGTGGGAGGTTAGGGAGGAAATTGCGGGTCCCCTAGCAGAGATATTTGAATCATCGGTAGTCACAGGTGAGGTGCCTGAAGATTGGAGGGTGGCAAATGTTGTGCTTTTGTTTAAAAAGGGCTGCAGGGGAAAGCCTGGGAACTACAGGCCAGTGAGCCTCACATCTGTGGTGGGTAAGTTGTTAGAAGGTATTTTTAGAGAACCAAGGACTGATTAGGGACAGTCAGTGTGGTTTTTTGAATGGAAAATCGATTGAGTTTTTTGAAGGGATAACCAAGAAGGTAGATGAGGCACTTGATGTTGCCTACATGGACTTTAGCAAAGTCTTTGACAAGGTACCGCATGGTAGGTTGTTGCATAAGGTTAAATCTCACGGGATCCAGGGTGAGGTAGCTAAATGGATACAAAATTGGCTTGATGACAGAGGCCAGAGGGTGGTTATAGAGGGTTGTTTTTCACACTGGAGGCTTGTGACCAGCGGTGTGTGCCTTGGGGATCAGTGCTTGGTCCGCTGTTATTTGTCATTTATATTAATGATTTGGATGAGAATATAGGAGGCATGGTTAGTAAGTTTGGAGATGACACCAAGATTGGTGGCATAGTGGACAGTGAAGAAGGTTATCTCGGATTGCAACAGGATCTTGATCAATTGGGCCAGTGGGCTGACGAATGGCAGATGGAGTTTAATTCAGATATATGCGAGGTGATGCATTTTGGTAGATTGAACCAGGGCAGGACTTATTCAGTTAATGGTAGGGCGTTGTGGAGAGTTACAGAACAGAGATCTAAGGGTACAGGTTCATAGCTCCTCGAAAGCAGAGTCACAGGTGGACAGAGTGGTGAAGAAGACATTCAGCATGCTTGGTTTCATCGGTCAGAACATTGAATACAGGAGTTGGGACGTCTTGTTGAAGTTGTGCAAGACATTGGTAAGGCCACTCTTGGAATACTACGTGCAGCTCTGGTTACCCTATTATAGAAAGGATATTATTAAACTAGAAAGAGTGCAGAAAAGATTTACTAGGATGCTACCGGGACTTGATGGTTTGAGTTATGAGAGGCTGGATAGACTGGGACTTTTTTCTCTGGAGCGTAGGAGGCTGAGGCGTGATCTTATAGAGGTCTATAAAATAATGAGGGGCATAGATCAGCTAGATAGTCAATATATTTTCCCAAAGGTAGGGGAGTCTATAACTAGAGGGCAGAGGTGAGAGGGGAGAGATGCAAAAGGCTCCAGAGGGGCAGTTTTTTCTCAGAGGGTGGTGAGTGTCTGGAATGAGCTGCCAGATGTAGTAGTAGAGGCGGGTACAATTTTGTCTTTTAGAAAGCATTTAGACAGTTACATGGGTAAGATGGGTATAGAGGGATATGGGCCAAACGTGCGCAATTGGGACTAGCTTCGCGGTTTAAGAAAAAAGGGCAGCATTGGCAAGTTGGACCGAAGGGCCTGTTTCCATACTGTAAACCTCTATGACTCTATAAGAGGACAATCCCAGTTTCTTTGGTCCTTGCAGAAACTTGAGCTCTTGAGCTCTCTGCCCTTGTCCTTCTCGATGGGAGTGGTTGTGGGTTTGGAAAGTGCTGTCAAGAAGGCTTGGTGAGTTCCTACAGTACATTTTGTAGATGGTATGCTGTGCATCAATGGTGGAGGGAGTGAATTTTTGTGGATGGGGTGCCAATCAAGAAGGCTAGTTTGCCCTGGATGGTGTTGAGCTTCTTGACTGTTATTGGAGCTGCACTCATCCAGGCAAGTGGAGAGAATTCCATCAAACTCATGACTTGTGCCTTATAGATGGTGGACAGGCTATGGGGAGTTAAGAGGTGAGTTACTCACTGCTTGATTCCTAGCTTCTGACCTGCTCTTGTAGACACATATCTAAATAGCTTATCCAGTTCAGTATGTTGATAGTGGAGATTCAATGATGCTAATGCCATTGACCTGGGGCAATGGTTGGATTCTCTCTTGTTATAGATGGTCATTGCCTGGCACTTGTGTGACACTAATATTACTTGCCGCTTATCAGCACAAGCCTGGATATTGTCACGGTATTGCTGCATTTGGACATGGAATGCTTCAGCTGTGAATAGGAGCTCCTGCTGACCTGTAAGCAACGTTATGGTTTTCTGGCAGACTTATCAAAACAAAAATCCAACCACGGAGCTGCCTGAAGGTCAGAAGTAACAGCGCAGCAACTCAGTGAAATTGATCTGAAAGACTGGCTTTTGAAAAACTGGTCAGGCAGTTCTGAATTGTTTAAAAAGCTGCTCTTTCAGGTCTGCAGCTCTGGCTGGACAATGAAAGCTCAAGTTGAAACATAGCCTGTACCACCCCCCGCCCCTTTCCAGGGCTCTGGTGTTAATCATTGTCAAGACCTCCCTCTTCTGGGCCCTGCCTTTACTACTTTGAATTAGGATACATTCATCCAAATAAGGTAACTTTCTACTTTGAGTGTTGCCAACTTTTAAGTACCCCTTTTATCCATGAGCAGCTGCCATTCCCCAAGCATATCAGCAATAACAATCCCATGGATCTGTTGTAAAACAGTTTGATGGACTGCTGTATTGCCCTGGAGGCCTTTTGACCATTGCAAGACGGGACCGTGAGTGACAACAGTCTGAGCTTCAACCGTAGTACTCAGGTCTTTGGGAACTGTTTGTGCTGTATTGAAAATTGTGACAACAGCTAGCAGATGCTGCATCATGGTGGGTTCTATTGATGTGCTGATGCAGGACTACTCATTTCATGTTGGAAAGGATGGGTGCTCATGTCTATGCGATGCCCTGTACCAAATTGATGCTGGGCTTCGTGAATACAGGCTTTCTAGCAGATCTTCCAATACGTTGAGCATTTGGTTACGTAAATTAATCAGTCGCCTTCCGTGGCCTGGCTGATGTGACTCTTCTACAGAACTAGTGTGCTCGCCTCTGATGAGCTAGCAAATGAGCTAGATTTTTCTTCATCCTTATTCCTTTGTACTTGCATCTGGTATCTCACCACATGCCAATCTCTACACCACCCTAACCTCTAAGATGTACACAGCCGATAAAATATATGTAGTGTCAGTCTATGAGCTGGTAGTTGCCAGTTTAAAATTGAGTGACAGTGTTTCTTCATCTTCACTCTCTTCCTTTTCCTCTCTGACTGGGAACGTTCCAATTCTTGGGTATCTGAAATGAAAAAGGGACTAAGGTTAGGTTGTAGTAAGGGGTGAGAAGAAAGTAAGAAGTAAGTGATTACACCATCTGCTTGTAGGTCAAAAAATTACAGGATAGGGGCGAAGTGGGATGGGAGAAGGTAAGGAGATGGCCTCCTGATTAATTGCTTGAACCCAGCTAGTAGCCATGGTTCCAAATGCATCTTTGCAGGAAGGCTAATAGTGTGTCCTCAATGGGAGCTAAATCATGCATTCATACTTGTACCCCTCCAGTTCTTTGCTGCATCTTGATGTTATTATGTGCCACCTTCTTCAAGAAAGCAAAAGGTATGTCAGTGAATATTTAGTTGAGGTATATGGAGTGTTAGGGTGCCAGACCAGAACCCCAAGGTATATCATGAAGCCAGACTAGACCCCAACAATTTTCTATTTTGGCATAAATGTGAAGGTAGGATGCTTTGCGCTAGGAGTAATTCTACTGACAAATTAGGGATCTTTTTATAAAAACAAACTTTTTCATTACATAGTTTAAGTACAACTCTTGACAAAGTGAAGCAGTTTAACTCTTAACTGTTGAGCAATCTTTAAATATGAAAAGAAACAATTCTAATTTCTAACTTATCATTATTTCAGTTCCAATTAAGTAACAGTCTTCCCAAAGACTTAAACACCAAGTCCAGGCATACTTGTTTTAAATTGTGGTAGCAGCTGTGAAAGTTTGAGAGTGAGAGAGAGCCTCTTTTAACAGCTCCAGTCACTAACTCGCTCTTAAAAATGAAAGAAAAACTTATTTCCCTACTACAAGCTTAGCTCATTCCATTAACCTAGTATCACATGCCTCTGTTAGGTACTTAAATAAAAATGCATTAAGCCTTCTACAAATTAACACATTCCAAGCTGAAATCAGTTATTAACTTGCTTTTCGCAACCCTTGAGCTAACTGTTTTTCCAGACACCAAAAACTGCCTACAGTATAAGCTGACTTTTGCAGAAATATAAAATATATCAATAGCACAGTATCATCGAGTCATCAAAAATTTACAGCACACAGCAGGAGCCCATTTGGCTGATCGTGCCTGTACCAGCTAAAAAAGAGCTCTCCAGCCTAATTCCACTCTCTTGGTCCATTGCCTTGTAGGTTGCAGCATTTTATTTGCATATCCAAGTTTTAATTTAACTGATATGCTGGTTTCTGCCTCTACCACCCTTTCAGGCAGAGAGTCCCAAACCACCTTCACTTCCTGGTGAAAAGTTTTCTCCTTAACTCCTCTCTAATCCTTGTGTCAAATACTTCAATTATGCCATTCAATTAAACAGTCATTCTCTAAGTTCCTCATAATTTTATGTACCTCACATCTTCTTTCAGTTTCCTATGTCCCAAAGGAAACAACTCCACACATCGACTTATTCCTTCTCCATTCCTGGCAACATCTCGTAAATATCCTCTGTAGCCTGTCCATTGCATTCACATCATTCCTTTAATGTAGTGACTGGAACTGTACATGTGGACGGGCTAATGTTTTATACAGGTCTAGAATAACTTGTCTGTTGTTCTGTTCTATGCCTATGGCTAATGAAGGAAAGTATCCCATAATGAATTACTAACTGCTTTATGCACCTGTCCACTCTACATTCAGGGATCTGTGGATATGCACTCCTAAGTTCCTTTGTTTCTCTACAGTTCTAACCGCCCTACCAGTTTTTGGATTTTCCCTTGCCTTCCTCAAATGCATTCTCAGAATTTAATTCTATTTGCCATTTTTCTGTTCACCTGCCCAGTGCATTAATATCTTCTTGCAGTCTAAAGCTTTCCTCCTCATTTTAAATCAATTTTTTTGTTTTCACAATGAACTTCTTATCGTGCTTCCTGCGTCTAAGTCTAAATTATTGATTTATACCACAAAAAATAAGGGACACAATACTGAGCTGAAAGTAAGCATACAGGTACAGCAGACACTAAAGGAGGCAAATGGTATGTTGGCCTTCACAGCGAAAGGATTTGAGGATAGGAATAGGGATGTTTTACTGCAATTGTATAGGGGGTTGATGAGGCCACACGTGGAGTATTGTGTGTAGTTTTGGTATCCTTATCTAAGGAAGGATGCTATTGCTATAGAGGGAGTGGAGCGAAGGTTTATCAGGCTGATTCCTGGAATGACATGTGAGAAGAGACTAAATTGGTTCAGATTATATTAATTGTAATTGTAATATAGGATAGATTCAGAAAGAATGTTCCTGATGGTGGGGGAGTCCAGATCTCGGGATCATAGTTTGAGGACAATCTTTTAGAACTGAGATGAGAAGAAATTTCTTCACTAAGAAAAGTGATGAAATTTACTACCACAGAAAGTAGGTGAGGCCGAAACGTTGTGAGATTTCAAGAAGGAATTAGATATAGCTCTTGGGACTAAAGGAATCAAGGGAAATGGGGAGAAGGCTCGATCAGTGTGTTGAATTTGATGATCCACCATGATCATAATGGTGGAGCAGGCTCAAAGGGCCAAATGGCCTACTTTTGCTTCTATTTTCTATGTATGACCCCTGTAGAACACCTGTGGAAACAGCCTTCCAGTCACAAGTCACTCAAACACTCATTGATCATTACTCTTTGTTTCCTGCAATGAGCCGATTTTGGGTTGAACTTGCACTTTATTCCCATGGACATGGGCAGCACGGCAGCACAGTGGTTAGCACTGCTGCCTCACAACACCAGGTACCTGGGTTCAAATCCAGCCTTGGGCGACTGTAGAGTTTGTACATTCTCCCCGTGTCTGCGTGGGTTTCCTCCAGGTGCTCCGGTTTCCTCCCACAGTCCAGAAATGTGCAGGTTGGGTTGATTGGCCATGCTAAGTTGCTCTTAAATATCCCAAGATGTGTAGGTTGGCGGGATAAATATGTGGGGTAACTGGGATAGGGCCAGTGTCAGATGTGCTGTTGGAGAGTCGGTGCAGACTTGATGGTTCAAATGGCCTCTGCCCTGTAGGGATTCAACAATGTTTTAACAATGAACTTCTTAATCGTGCTTCCTGCGTCTAAGTCTAAATTATTGATTTATACCACAAAAAATAAGGGACACAATACTATGACCGGTCCACCATGTGGGACCTTGTCGTAAACCTAGTTAAAATCCATGTATACTACATCAAATGTGCTCCCCTCTCAAACCGCCCCCCCTTGTTACCTCATCAAAAAATTCAATCAAGTTAGCTGGACATATTCTACCTTCAGCATATCAAATGCTGTGTTTTTTCTAACCCATGCTTTTTTAAATTATAATTTATACAGTCTCTCAGAAATTTTAGCAGTAACTTTCAAGAATACTGCTAGGACTGGAAAATTTCAGCTATAATGAAAGATTGTGTAGCTAGGCTTGTTTTCCTTGGAGCAGTGCAAACTGAGGTGAGATTTGAATGAAGCATACAAAATTGTGAGAGGCCTGGATTGAATGGATGGTAAGGACCTATTTCCCCTAATAAGTTAGTAAACCTGACCGCATAAATTTAAAGTGACTGATAGAAGGATTAAAGGGGAGAGGAGGAAAATAAACTTCAGAGGGTGGTAGGGGTCTGGAACTCGCTGCCTGAAAGGGTAGTAGAGGTGGAAACCCTCGACTCATTTAAAAAGTGGCTGGATGTGCCATAATCTTTAGGACCAAGTGCTGGAAAATGGAATTAGGCTTGGTGGCTCGTTTTCCTGTCTGTGCAGTCATGATGGGCAGAGTGGCCTCCTTCTGTGCTGTAAATTTTTCTACATATTATAAATGTTCTAAAAATCTGAAAAGGGATGTCGGGAGAGGGCGGGGATTGGCAGTACATAATTTGCTGTAATGTGCTTCTGAGCTGTAATGATTCTACTCTAATATGCTTATCACAGATTTGGCCAAATGGCCTCTAATTACTCAGGTTATTCCTTCACTCGTTTTTAAGAACAATGGTTCAATATTAATAGTGCTCTGGCACTATCCCTGCAGAGAAAATGGTTTGGAAAGCTGATATTTGATGTAATCTGTGGTTTCAGAATTTGTGTTTTTTGAGGCAGACCCTAACTGTAAAGGGAAATTGAATGTTTCAAGGGTAACCGAGACTGAAACTGGCTGAAACCAAATATAAAAAGAGAGCCATCAAAGCTCAGGTGATGATCCATGTGGTTCAGTACGTACGGTCTGAAGAAGATGGAGGCTGGAGGCTGGATCCAGGATCTGGAAATAGGCAAATGTTCAGTTGCTGCAGCTGTTTCTGTTACTTGAAGACAATATTTGAGGATATGTGCCATTAAGACTGCCATAAGCAGAGCTGAAGAGGTTGCACAGACATCTGCCATTTTGGTTAATACTGTGCTTGTGGAATTCTGGTTGGCTGGGGACCAGGCTAAACCTTGGAAAAAAAAGAGCTAGAATTAGATCATAGAAGATCATAGATCATAGAATCATACAGTGTAGAAGGAGGCCATTCGGTCCATCGAGTCTACACCGACCACAATCTCACCCAGGCCCTATCCCCGTAACCCACATATTTATCCTGCTAATTCCCTAGGGTCAATTTATCACGGCCAATCCACCTAACCCGCACATCTTTGGACTGAGAGGAAATTGGAGCATCGGGAGGAAACCCACGCAGACACGGGGAGAACGTGCTAACTCCACACAGACAGTGACCCAAGCCGGGAATTGAACCCAGGTCCCTGGCGCTCTGAGGCAACAGTGCTAACCACTGTGCCACCTTCATCACTGTAATCAAAGACATAAATTCAGAAGAGACAAACGGTTCCCTTGATTTGAATTTTCTGTGCGTAAATCTTCCCCATCTCACCCTCTGTAAAAGGAGTTTCCAAAATCCATCACTGTCGATCCAGGAGAGAAATTCACAACATTCTTTCCTCCTGCTGACAGGGAACAGCGCGCATGCGCCTTGCTGCACATTGACCCGGTAAAGGTGGTAGCCCTTACACCGGGTTTGTAACTGAGGGAAGTGACATGGAGCAACTGCTGCCCCAGAGATCCAAACGTGGGGTCCGTTGGCACCCTATGCTGCTTTCAGGTCCCTGACGGGTGCTTATGAAGCTTCCCCATCCACCGGCTCCATCTCTTCGGCCACGCCACAAATTCTCCACCGTCTGTGAATCAGCCAAAACCCATCTCACTCAATCTTTGTGAAAAGGGCAGAGTTATAAAAGACTTTGGAGTTGAGGTTGATGACATATACTGCATGCTGAATAAATTTGTGAAATCAACCTTCGTTGTATTTGCAATTTAATATGTCATTTATAGCCTATAATTAATTGACCACATTAATTTATGTCTGATTTATATTAACTTTTTGGGTTTGATTGTTAAAGTAGAAGTTTCACTAAGTGAAATCTTGTCTGTAAGGGTTTTCATTGGAGTCATTTAGTAAATTCGTTTATTTGGTTTTTGGTCTCCAAGTCAATCATAACAGCTTATTTCCTCCTTTAGTAACAAGGGGCAGTCCATCCTGGCCTGGCAATTTATCCACTTTCAAAGATTCTAAAGCCCTTAATATTTCCTCTTGATGTTTTCTCATTGAATATTTTACATTTCTTCCTCCTTAACTATAATGTCTACAATACCCTCTTTTGTCAAGATAGCGCAAAGCACCCTGTCCACAGCTTTGGCTTTCTTTTCGTTCTTTAATCTTACATTTCCTTAGTTATATTTATAAAATATCTGAGTTTTCCTTTTGCTTGCCAATTTTTTTTCATGCCTTCTCTTTGCTTTTCTCATTTCCTTTTCAACTTAACCCCTCACCTTACACTTTCTCCACTCATCCAGACTGTCTGCATTATTGAGCTGTCAGCAATATTGAGCTCTCGGGGTCCAACATAAACTTCCTTTTTTTGCCTTTTGACATATTGTGGGGGGTTCTAGATTTAGGAGTGCCACACTTTTTCTTTGTTGGAGCACAGTCACTTTGAATCTTCCCTCCCACTGCTCTGACTCTGATTTAACTTGGTGTCCAGGGTGATTAATAGCACTGCATACACAGCTAAGTGCAACAGAATTCAAGGGGCGGCACAGTGGTTAGCACTGCTGCCTCACAGCGCCAGGGACCCAGGTTCAATTCCCACCTTGAGTGACTGTCAGTATGGAGTTTACACATTCTCCCCGTGTCTACGTGGGTTTCCTCCGGGTGCTCCAGTTTCCTCCCACAGTTCAAAATTGTGCGGGTTAGGTTGATTGGCCATGCTAAATTGCTCCTTAGTGTCAGGGGGATTAGTAGGGTAAATATGTGGGGTTACAGGAATAGGGTAGGATGGTTGTCAGCGCAGGCTCGATGGGCTGAATGGCCTCCTTCTGCACTGTAGGTATTCTATGATTCTATAACTTAGTCATTGTTTCAAGTTTTCAGAAATCACATCTGAGATGTGAATTTGAGGCTTGCAACAGTGCTAAGTGTGAATGTTTAGGTAAAACAAATGAATGTTAGGTATGAGTACTGATTAATAGAGATTGGTAAGTGAATGATGAGCATTCAGAGAATTGAACAGTAAATAAGGCTAGTAATCCAGTTAAAAGTATTTGCTAGACTGCAATGACCTCTCTCACCTTGACAACTCGTGTCAGATTGTTCATTCTTTCTACGTGTTTGAGGAGCAGTACACCTAGCATTGACCCCCGCCACCTCCTGAATATCTGTATAGAAGGCCTCCTGACCCACTGCATATAGAGGACGTATCTCATTCTCTCCACCTCTTCCGCCAAGACCTGCAGTTCATTATCTGGATACCTTGCTACTTGCGTTCTTGTGTGTTCAGCCATTTGCTCCAAGAATCACAGCCCAGATCTCTTTTTTTTAAAAAACTGGCAGTCATAACATACTTGCCTTTAAGAGATGCAGGCTGTCTTTAAGTAATAATGCCCAGTAGCAATGTTGCCAATAAACAGATTGGGTATCACTGGCTTTATGCAGAAATCATGTAAAAAAAAAAGTGGGCAGCAACAACTTAACAAACTGTCTACCAGGTGCAATGAATGAGCAATGTTATTTATGTACTGTGGTCTCCATGCCTATTTTTGGGGCTGAGCCACATTTCCTCCTAATGTCCCCTCATCTAATCTCTGTGGTTTATTTCACTCTCTGGAGATGGCTGTTTTGTACCTGTTCTTGTGATATGTTAAATGAATTCTGTTGCATTTAGCTATATATCCTGTGCTATTATTCACCCTGGATGCCAAGTTACTGTCATTTATAAAAAGGATTAATCACTTCAATTTAATTTTAAGATTTGCCGCAATTTGATGTACAGAATCCCTAGATCCTTAGAAGGGCTAATTATGTTAAATTAGGATGAGGCCGTTTTAAGCCCATTTGAGGTAGAGACCGTAATCTAAAAATCAGGAACAAAACTCAACTAATTAACCCTGTCTGGATATAGCTGATAAACCATTCTACATTATACAAATGAAACATTCAAGTTTAGATATATACAGATTCTAAATCTTCGGGGTTTTTTGGATCTTTCATTAAATTTCAATCTGTTAATTCACTGAACATGGCAGGAAAATTCATAATGCAGTGACTCAGTTGTGTCAATGATTTTGAAAAGCAGTTCTTGAGTTGGATTTCTCTGAAGCTCCTTTTTTGTAATTGAAACTCTTATACTACAAGTGACTCAATAATTAATGCTGCTGGGTTGATCCCAATCTACCCATTTTGTACTTTAGAACAAATTCCGTAGCGAAAGAGAAATCATTGTACGCACTTTGTGTAGTTGTTGAGAAGTTTTGAATAAGAATTGTCAGTTTAGTCAGACTTTCCCTATCTGGGGAAGGTTCATATAGGCTGTCAGTGGTAGACATTCTGTACACCCAGTGATGCACAAAGAGATTAGACATGATGCAAGTCAGGTTCATTTGCAGGTTCTGATAGCACTATCAAAGAACACTCTATCAAAAAGGGGACTTCAAAGGAACTTAAGTAACTGAACAAAAGGGAGACACCAGGTGAATTAAAAGAACCAGGTAAACCAGAGTGAAAGAAGATTGTTGAAATGTTGATTATCTTTGATTTAATCTTCATTTTATCAGCCAATGGTGCTATTCATATGCTAATACTTTACTGGGCTATTAATCAAGTTAATCACAACACTGTCGCTACATAGGCTTTGCATGAAACGTGTTTGAATTTTAAATTCAGATGAGGTAGTTCAATTGGCTGTTCTGTTCTCCTAATTTACAATTAAGTGGTTTCCACAGCAGATGGATCAAGAAAAGTTGTAATGTATGATTTGCTTTCTGATCTGGTCACCATGTTGCTCACAACAGGAGGGGAGTGTGTTCGAATCGGTGAGTACAGAGATACCTCTGTATGAGTGGGTTCAGCTGTGAGCAATCATTACAATGGCTGCTTCCAGTGGTTCATTTTGGTATCAGCAGTTGCATCACCTCATTTTATACCTGTGGTACTGCCCTCTGTTGTATTGTGGTAACATAAATGGCACCATATTAGCTTTTGGTGTGCTTTTGGAGGGTACATAAAATTTGTTTTACCACACCATTTTTTATTCTCTTGCTCATTTTGCTCCATGCCACTTGTAGAGTTCAGGGCATCTTTGATGCAAGTTTGGGCAATAAACAATTGAAGCACCCTTTCTGTACTCCTGGTCCTCTTTCTTTCCTACTCTTGAAAATACATGATTGTCTTGTATAAATGAGGTTTTGACACTCTATCTAGAATCTTGATACCAATACAAATATGATGGCTCACATAATGAAGGAACCATTCTTCTGACGTCCATTTAGTTCAATCATCCTGTCTAAATTTACTATTAGTAAATGCCTTTCAAGATGCTTCAGATCACTTCTTGGATAATCTCCAAGTATATTTAAAATATCATTTTTATTCATTATCAGGCTATGGACATTGCTGGCAAGACTGACATTTCTTGCCCATACCTACCTATCCTTGAGAAGGTGGTAGCGGGCTGTGTCCTTTGACCCACTGTAATGCATGTTGTGAAGGTGCTTCTACAATGTGGTTAGGTAGAAAATGTTATGAACCCCACTGATACCTGCAAGGGTAACTCAAAATACAGAATGATAACTTGAAACACTTGTTTTTAGTGGTGTATATTTGTTTGGAATAATGTGAGGAACAGTGTACCATCCAGTGAGGAACCAGTCCAGCCATTGTATGAACAATTAATAAAGATTATTTATTAAAGCAAAAGAAAAGCACGCA
The DNA here is from genome assembly GCF_964213995.1 of Mustelus asterias. Classification (NCBI taxonomy): domain Eukaryota; kingdom Metazoa; phylum Chordata; class Chondrichthyes; order Carcharhiniformes; family Triakidae; genus Mustelus; species Mustelus asterias. Next base: position 129,267,850 of record NC_135802.1, read on the forward strand.
ACAAGAAAGACTTATACCCTATGACACTTAAGTATATGAATAACTAAACACACCGTTTTATCTGAAATTACCTCTTGTTTCCAAAATGTACTGACATTCCCTGAACTTATTGAGATACCCCTTTTCTCAAACAATTTCCACTTTAGTAACTCTAAACCCAGCTAATAACTGCCACACAGTACAGCTTAGATGACCACGTCTGGGGAAAAGTCTTTTCCTGCTTCAGCAAAAACACAGAACTGTGTCTTTTAGAGGAAACTATCTGTAATCTGCCTTGGCTCTAAATGTTAGATGGAACAGGCCTCCATGGCTTTGATTACAGATGGGATTGGCTTCTCTCTGATTGGATGGAAAACTAGCCTGTTTCCCCAATGAGGGTGCTAGCAGATATTTTCATCTCAAGCTCAACTGTTAACCTTGTTAACTTCCCAAATTCCTAACAGGAGTTACAAAATTTTGTTAGAACAACAATGAAGGAATGCAAAAATATAACCAGGGGAGCTTGGGGTTCCTTATCCTTCTAGGTAGTGGAAGTTTAGGAGTTTCTGCCGGAAGAGCTTCTGGAAGTTGTCATTGTGTATCCTACAGATCTATCTACCGTAAATAAAAGATCTGTTTTTAAGCATTAAAACAGTATGTTGGTTAGAGTAGCAGAATAAGATAACCTTATAGCAGGATAAATATTTAATTATATCGGAAGCATTTCAACAAGATATAGCAAGAGTGATCAACATGAGGTGCAGAACGTCAAGAATAATGGCAATAAATTTTCTGGAATTATTTATGGTTGTTTAAAAAAAAATGAGGATTACGTGCTTTAGACTTGCGAAAGTATTGCCGAGGTACATCACACAGGAAGGAACAAATTGAAATTGATGTAAATGACGATGTTATCAGTTAATTTGATAAATTTATTTCTTTTAAAAAGAAATTGATAAATCGTTGTTCTAATTGATAGTAAACCAGTGCTGCAAGGGTCAGAACCAAGATTTTGTTCAGTGTGTTTTGTTGATTTAATAATTGGTTTCTGTGGCTAGTTTGATATGCATTGTGTTCATTCAAGATGATATGTATTTTATTGATCTCGCTGCACATAGCTATGCGTAGTTTGAGGTTTTTCTTTATGGCTTATAGTTTATTCGGTGGTTGTTTGCTGCAATGTTGGCATAGTTTGGGAGAGGCATGATTGCCCTCCTCAGGCTTGGAGATTATTATTGCTCTCTACAAAGCCACAGGTGGAGTTAGTCCTCTTTCTCTTTGTGCTACCTAATGTCTTTTTTATTGGTGTTCTAGGTCTTTAAAAAGGGAGTTTGAACTTTGTACTAATTTTTAGAGATTTAATTAGAGGTCATATGCCACTTGGTCAATTGAATTGTGCTGGATTCTTTGTTGTTGGGGCTTTGTATTCAGATTTTTAACCAATTTACTCTTGTATTCAAAACTGTTTCCAAAAGCATAACATGTTTATTTGGAGCTAAAACCAACATTTATTCTAATTGCCTGTCTGAAATAAGGTTAACAATTATTGAAAGAAAAAGATTTGCATTTATATAGCAACTTTCACAATCTTAAGATGTCCCAAAATGTTTCACAGCCAATGAAGTGTAGTCACTATTGTAATGCAGGAAATGCATAGCAAGTTCCAACGGACAACAATGTGATAGTGATCAGCTCATCTGTTTTTAGTGATGATAATTAATGGATTAATATCAGTGAAGACTCCAGGGATAGCATGTCCATTCTTAAAATTAGTGCCATGGGATCTTTTATGTTGATGTGGAGATGCCGGTGTTGGACTGGGGTAAGCACAGTAAGAAGTCTCACAGCACCAGGTTAAAGTCCAACAGGTTTATTTGGTAGCTCAAGTTTTTGGAGTGATGCTCCTTCCTCAGGTGAGTGAAGAGTTGTGTTCACAAACAGGGCATACATAGACACAGACTCAATTTACAAGGTAAAGGTTGGAATGCGAGTGTTTACAGGTAATCAAGTCATTACAGGTACAGACAATGTGAGTGGAGAGAGGGTTAAGTACAAGTTAAAGAGGTGTGAATTGTCTCCAGCCAGGACAGTTAGTGAGATTTTGCAAGCCCAGGCAAGTCGTGGGGCTTGCGTGCGGAACTTGGCTATTGGTTTTTGCTTGGCGATTCTGCGTTGTCATGTGTCATAAAGGCCACCTTAGAGAACGCTTACCCGAAGATCACTTTTTATGTTCACCTGAGAGAGCAGATGAGGCTTTGCTTTAACATTGCAGTCAAAAGACAGCACCGCTGACTCTGTGACACACTCTCAATACTGTATTGGAGTGTCAACCTAGATATATAAGTTTGAGTTATCCGCTGGGATGATGACCAGATTCTCCAATAGTTTCTGAAAAGTGGAGGGCCTCATACTGCTAAGACTCAAGCGTATATGCAAAAGCTAATAGATTTATTTGCAAATGGAATAATGCATAAAGCAGTAAAACATGTTACTAGTATAGTACGTAAAAGAATAATGCTGAAATCAATCCATAGAGCATTAAAATATCCTTTCCAAATATACATTTTGAACAAATTGCTCATCAGCATGATTCTTGAACAAGCAGTTATTTGTAGACATTCACAATGTGCAGTTGTGCATCGATTATGCAAATAACCAATCCATAGTTTCCAAATCTCCTAAACTGAAGTTATTGAAATAAGTTTCCAGTATCGCATCGAGATCAAAAGATTGAGTGCAGAGCTGTCAATCAAAAACAAATTGGGGCATACTACCTACATGGATTATCTGATGACCACGCTATCTCTTCAACCAGAACCTGTGATATTTCAGCCAAGTGCATCTTAAATATAACCAAACGTCCAAACACTAATTCAAGGTGTGTAGGGATCAGGTGGGAAAATGGAGTTGAGGTCAAAGATTAACCAAGATCTTATTGAACGGCAATGTAGGCTCTGACTCAGAGCTCTCATCTCTTATATTCTAACTAATTCACCGATCAAACACCTCATCTGTGTGTAATAAACAGCTAAACTGCAATCTCCATTTTGAAATTTAATCAGGAAAGTGTGTTTTTATTAATATTAGTTATTTCAAGAATTGTATGAGATTAGACAGAGGAATTTTTCTCTATTACAGATATAAAATTCCAAAAGGGGATACCAAAGCTTCTCATTCCTAACAGAGTTAGCATGCATACTGCATCAGAACATTTTCAGTCCTGTCCCAAACCTGCTGAAGAGTCTATGGGGATGGTAAGGCCTTTGCAATTGCTATGACATGATTATGCTGGTCAGCATAAATCTGAAAGCAACTATTTACCCAATCAGGGTGAAACTTGATGGATGGAGTTACCGTGGATGTGGGATTTGGTTCTGAAGTAGAATGACACAGATTTCTTGTGATGATTAATTTGTGTGGAAAAGCAGGATGTTCAGGCCAGGAACGAATTCAGAGATGCTAACATTTACTCAGCAGGTCTAATTGCAAATGGCATCCAATATTACATGTACAAAGTAGCTCATATTTTCTCAATTTAGTGTTGCTAAAACTGTAGCAGTTGTAAAAATTATTCAGTAAAGGAAACATTGTAACCTCAAATGATTTTTTCAAAAAATATTAATCGTTTGATTCTTAGTTTACAATTTTCTTTATATTTGCAATGTGCACGTGACAATAATACAAATTTAAATCCAGAATAATCAAAATTTTTGATTTGTTTTTCCGTCATTGTACATGTTCATATTTTTTGACAAGTTGATGCATCATGCAATAAAGTTATGAAATTAGCTGTATATTAATTGGTGATTCACTAATATTTTTATAAAACAATTCTAAGATTTTTGAGCTTAATAGATGCTGCCTTCTTGCATGTTTAGCCAATAGTATCTTGCTGCCTATAGTTGCTGTCCTCCTGGATCCTAGCAGATTAACTGTTAGAGAATCTTCAGGGCTATCTAAGAAACCTTTCCCCATCAAAGCCTACCCCCATGGCAATGTGAATCTCACATGCCTTGTTTCCAGGTAGGAATGCTGATTAATTATCCTTGAGACCTCGATTGTCTTTCATCGTGGAAGTAAATGGATAGGTTAAAGTAGAACTGTTTACAACATTTCTACACTTTTCTGGAACTTTGGAGGCACACTGTATATCCATGGATTGCACACAGGCTACTGAGTTAATTGTGGCCTCACAAACAATTTCTGTGCTTCTGACTTAAATCCATTGTTTCCCTTAGGAGCAAAATGGTGACTATTGCTATCCCTGCAGGTATAATGAATTCCAATGTTTCTGTCTTTGTTATCATACTAGATGGGGAGTCAGTTAGTCTAGTTTTGTGATTATAATGTGCCTTTACAATGGGTGTGAGATTCCACAAGGACGAGTGTTGAACTTTGTTCTTTTAATCTCTGTTGGAAACTTATAGAACAGATGGCCAATCTTGAGTCACGTGACCTGTACCAGCCTTGAGTCACGTGACCTGGACCAGCCATCTTGAGATTCAGTACAAGTCCATTTTAAAAATAGCAAAAAATAATAAAATTTAATGCATACAGTTTTGATTTATTTTCATGTCTTTTTGACATGACAATAGAATATGGACCCACAGTTGAGGTAACATTTGCCATGATCTAATTGAATGACAGACTTGAGGGCTTTGTTGCTATTAAATGGATGCAGTTTTGCTTGATGATTAGCATTGAATAGCATATTAATTAATCAAATGTTAGCAATGGATTGCTTTTGTACAGCATCTTCAATGTAGAAAAACACCCCAAGGTACCAGGAGTGTTGTTTAACAATTTGGATACCGCACCACAAGATATTGAGACAGTTGATCATAAGTTTGGTTAAAGAGATAGCATTTAAGGAGTGTCTTAAAGGAGAGAGAGGCAGACAGGGAGGTTTAGTGAGGGAATTCCAGAGGTTTAGAACTAGGACACTGAAGGCACAACCACTGTGGGTGGAGTGATTAAAATTGGGGATACACAAGGTCAGAATTGGAGATTCTCTCACATCTCATAGTCTTATAGGGCAGGGGAAGGCTGCAGAGATAGGAGTGGTGAGACCGTTGAATGATTTGAAAACAAAGATGCAAAATGTTTTTGTCAGGACACGCGCCAACCTAGGTCAAAGAACAAAGAACAGTACAGCACAGGAAACAGGCCCTTCGGCCCTCCAAGCCTGTGCCGCTCCTTGGCCCAACTAGACCAATCATTTGTATCCCTCCATTCCCAGGCTGCTCATGTGACTATCCAGGTAAGTCTTAAACGATGTCAGCGTGCCTGCCTCCACCACCCTACTTGGCAGCGCATTCCAGGCCCCCACCACCCTCTGTGTAAAAAACATCCCTCTGATATCTGAGTTATACTTCGCCCCTCTCACCTTGAGCCCGTGACCCCTCGTGATCGTCACCTCCGACCTGGGAAAAAGCTTCCCACTGTTCACCCTATCTATACCCTTCATAATCTTGTATACCTCTATTAGATCTCCCCTCATTCTCCGTCTTTCCAGGGAGAACAACCCCAGTTTACCCAATCTCTCCTCATAGCTCCATACCAGGCAACATCCTGGCAAACCTTCTCTGCACTCTCTCTAAAGCCTCCACGTCCTTCTGGTAGTGCGGCGACCAGAACTGGACGCAGTACTCCAAATGTGGCCTAACCAGCGTTCTATACAGCTGCATCATCAGACTCCAGCTTTTATACTCTATACCCCGTCCTATAAAGGCAAGCATATCATATGCCTTCTTCACCACCTTCTCCACCTGTGTTGCCACCTTCAAGGATTTGTGTACTTGCACACCTAGGTCCCTCTATGTTTCTATACTCCTGATGACTTTGCCATTTATTGTATAACTCCTCCCTACATTATTTCTTCCAAAATGCATCACTTCGCATTTATCCGGATTAAACTCCCATCTGCCATCTCTCCGCCCAATTTTCCAGCCTATTTATATCCTGCTGTATTGCCCGACAATGCTCTTCGCTATCCGCAAGTCCAGCCATCTTCGTGTCATCCGCAAACTTGCTGATTACACCAGTTACACCTTCTTCCAAATCATTTATATATATCACAAATAGCAGAGGTCCCAGTACAGAGCCCTGCGGAACACCACTGGTCACAGACCTCCAGCCGGAAAAAGACCCTTCGACCACTACCCTCTGTCTCCTATGGCCAAGCCAGTTCTCCACCCATCTAGCCACTTCTCCTTGTATCCCATGAGCCTTAACCTTCTTAACCAACCTGCCATGTGGGACTTTGTCAAACGCCTTACTGAAATCCATATAGACGACATTCACGGCCCTTCCTCCATCAACCGTTTTTGTCACTTCCTCAAAAAACTCCACCAAATTTGTAAGGCACGACCTCCCTCTTACAAAACCATGCTGTCTGTCACTAATGAGATTGTTCTGTTCTAAATGCACATACATCCTGTCTCTAAGAATCCTCTCCAACAACTTCCCTACCACGGACGTCAAGCTCACCGGCCTATAATTTCCTGGGTTATCCCTGCTACCCTTCTTAAACAACGGTACCACATTCGCTATCCTCCAATCCTTAGGGACCTCACCCGTGTCCAAAGAAGCGACAAAGATTTCCGTCAGAGGCCCAGCAATTTCATCTCTCGTCTCCCTGAGCAGTCGAGGATAGATGCCATCAGGCCCTGGGGCTTTGTCAGTTTTAATGTTCTCTAAAAAACCTAACACTTCCTCTCTTGTAATGGAGATTTTCTCTAACGGGTCAACACCTCCCTCCGAGACACTCCCGGTTAACACGCCCCTCTCCTTCGTGAATACCGATGCAAAGTATTCATTTAGGATCTCCCCTATTCCCTTGGGTTCTAAGCATAATTCCCCTCCTTTGTCCCTGAGAGGTCCGATTTTCTCCCTGACAACTCTTTTGTTCCTAACATATGAATAGAATGCCTTTGGATTCTCCTTAATCCTGCTTGCCAAGAACATTTCGTGACCTCTTTTTGCCCTTCTAACTCCCCGTTTGAGTTCTTTCCTACTCTCTCTGTATTCCTCCAGAGCTCCATCTGTTTTCAGTTGCCTGGACTTAACGTACGCCTCCCTTTTCATTTTAATCAGATCCTCAATTTCCCTGGTTATCCACGGCTCTCGAATCCTACCTTTCCTATCTTTCCTTTTTGCAGGCACATCCTATCCTGCAGCCTTATCAATAGTTCCTTAAAAGACTCCCACATGCCAGACGCGGACTTGCCCTCGAACATCCTCTCCCAATCAACATCCACCAATTCCTGCCTAATCCGGCTATAGTTAGCCTTCCCCCAATTTAGCACCCTGCCCGTAGGACAGCACTCATCCTTGTCTATTACTATCCTAAAGTTAACAGAGTTGTGGTCACTATTTGCCACATGTTCCCCTACCGAAACTTTGACGACCTGACCGGGCTCATTTCCCAGAACTAGGTCCAGTATAGCCCCCTCTCTAGTCGGGCTATCTACATACTGTTCCAAAGAACCTTCCAGTACGCATTTTACAAATTCCTCCCCGTCCGGACCCCCAACTCTAAGCACTTTCCAGTCTGTGCCAGGGAAATTAAAGTCCCCCACTACAACAATCCTATTTTTTCTGCACCTATCCAGAATCTCCTGACATATCCTTTCCTCCACTTCCCGTGGGCTGTTGGGTGGTCTGTAGTACACCCCCAGCATAGTGGCTGCACCCTTCCTGTTTCTGAGTTCCACCCACAGCGACTCAGTACATGACCCCACTAAGTTGTCTACCCTCTGCACCGCGGTAATATGCTCCTTAACTAATATCGCTACTCCCCCACCTTTTTTAGCCCCTCCTCTGTCTCGCCTAAAACATTTATACCCCGGAATATTCAGCTGCCAGTCCTATCCTTTTAACCAAGTTTCCGTCACTGCAACCACATCCAAATTCTGCATAAGCATTAAGGCCCTAAGTTCGTCTGTTTTACCCGTTGCGCTCCTCGCATTGAAGCAGATGCACTCCAGACCTCCAGGCCCACTCAGGTCATCCTCCTCCAGAGTGCTCCTCTTCTTAGCTAGCCTTGCCCTGGCCCCCAGCTCAACCCCAGCCTCAGTATTTACTGACCTCCTGTTTTGTTCCCCACCCCCCTGCCACACTAATTTAAATCCTGCCAAAACACTCTAGCAAAACTCCCAGCCAGGATATTTGCTCCCTTCCAGTTAAGGTGTAACCCATCCTTTCTGTACAGTTGCCATCCTGACTTGAAGATTTCCCAGTTATCTATGAATTTAAAACCCTCCCTCTTGCACCAGTCCTTTAGCCACGCGTTCAACTGTAGAATCTCCCTGTTCCGAGCCTCACTTGCACTAGGCACCGGGAGCAGTCCAGAGATTGCTACCCTGGAGGCTTTACTTTTTAGCCTAGCACCCAACTCCCTGAATTTCTCTCGTATGACCCCCCTGCTCTTCCTACCTACATCATTTTCACCAATGTGTATAATCACATCCGTTTGACTACCTTCCTTTTTAAATATGCTTCCTACCCTCTCGGAGACATCCAGTACCCCGGCACCAGGGAGGCAGACTACCATCCTGGATTCTCGTTCACTCCCACAGAACCGCCTGTCCGTGCCTCTAACCATTGCGTCCCCCACAACTATCGCTCTCCTAAACCCCTTCTTTCCCTTCCGGACCCCTGAGCCTGTCTCCGTGGAGGCGATCTGGTCCTCGTGGCTTACCCCTGGAGGGTCATCCCCCTCCACAGAATCCAAAACAATATACCTATTTTGGAGGGGGACAACCACAGGGGATCCCTCCACAGACTGCTCACTCTCTTCCCTTCTCCCATCTGTTGCCCATGCCTTTCTTTTATGGGAGACTGCCACTGGGGTACTTTCTGGCACATCACCCTTCTGACTATTACCCCTCCTAACTGTGACCCACGTGTCTTCCTTCCGAGACCCTGGTGTCACTACCTGACTATAACTTTTATCTATTAATCTCTCATTTTCCCTAACTAAACTGAGTTCATCGAGCCTCAGCTCCAGCTCCCTTACACGATCCTTCAGGAGTTGCAGTTCCACACATCTGGCACAGATATGGACTTCCGGGAGGCAAGTTGTCTCCAGGAACTCCCACATCCCACACCGAATGCAGTATACTGGCCTCCCACTCATACCAGCCATGTCCTTTTTAGTTTTTGGGAGATAAAACAAAAAAAGGGGGTGTAAGAGAAGAAAAACAAACAACCTTCCTCGTCTTCGCCGAAGCCCTGTGAGCCAAAGCCCTTACAGCTCACACTCTGCTCCCTGCTCACTCCACTGCCCGCTCCAGACGCTGCCCGCTCAAAAGTGCGGCCTGCTTTTAAACCCTCCAAAAAAACCTTCCCCAGGCTGCTCCTGGACCTACTCCCTGTTTTGAAAAAAACCTCTGATTTTTAAGCCAAGTTTAACTGAAAAATAAATAAATAAAATGCAGACACAATCTTTCTTACACTCAGCCTGCTCCTGTGGAACAATGAGGCTGAAACCTCCAAGGTAAGCCCTTTTTAAACCTTCCCCAGGCTGCTCCTGGGCCTACTTCCTGTTTTGGAAAAAAAACCCTTTTTAAATTAGCCCTTGTTAAACCTTCCCCAGGCTGCTCCTGGGCCTACTCCCTGTTTTGAAGAAAACCTCCGATTTTTAAGCCAAATTTAACTGATAAATAAATAAATAAAATGCAGGCACAATCTTTCTTACACTCAGCCTGCTCCTGTGGAACAATGACCCAAACAACTGAGATTAAACCCAAAGGTCGTCAAGCATAAGGATGTTGGGTGAATATGACTTAGTGCAAGTTGGAATACAGGCAGCAGAATTTTAGCTGAGCTCAAGTTTATGGAGGGTGGCATAATCAAGTTTGGAAGTAACAAAGGCAATCAAGGCAAGGGTAGAGTTCAGCGATGTTGCAAGATGGTGTAGGCAGTCTTGGTGATGGAGAGAGTACGTAGTCAGAAGCTCATTTTGGTATCAGATATGACCCCATGGTTGCATACAGCATGATTCAGTCTCGGGAGGTAACAAGGGTAGGTGATGGGGTCAGTGGATTTGTGACAGGAACTGAAAATAATAGCTTCAGTCATCTCTGAATCAACACTAAAGATAACACTAATGGAAGGCAAGGTCCAGTTGAAAAAGCATTGTTTTGGGAGAAAAGCAGAGGGGAAGGAATGAGCTGGTCAAGGGAGGAGCAGGTCGAGCAGTAGCAACTAATTGTTTATTATCAGGTCAGTGTGCATTCATGACCTTCAGTTCAAATCTAATAAATGAATTGTAAACCGAACAAAGTGGAGAGAACAAAATGGGTAGAGAAAGGTATGGTGGGAAGGAGACAGATGGGGAAATTAATGAATGAGTCAAACAAAGAAGCAGAAATAAAGATGCAAACACCAGATGAAGTGTGTGAGACATGGTGATAAATGCACACCAAAAGAAGCAGACAAAAATACAACACCAATTATTTTCAACTGTGAATTATGCCTTAGGATGGAAACAACTGCAGAAGATTGGGGAGTTTAAAACCATGGCCATCATGAGGCAAACTATTCAGCTAGTGTCTTGGGAGAAAAAAGTCATAATCTTAGTACAGCTGTTCAATCACAACATACATTTTATTTACCAAAACTGGTTATTAATTATAAATGCTGATATTACAGCCCCATTCATTATTTATAATTAATTTTTTACAACTATTTGCACAGAACCAAAATAAAAGGATAACATTATTTACAATCTCTAGAACTAACCTTCTATAATTAATCAAATCTAGAATTAGAGTTTGTTACTTTAAATCCATTTGAACTGGGGATGGGTTCACTGAAATCCCCAGAGAACCATTTTCCTCCTGCATATGAGAGTAGTAAATTGGACAAAATGATGCTATGGTCCCAGGAGCCTATACTGTTACAACATGTCTTTTAATGAAGAAGCACTGATCTGTAAAAACAGTCAGACAATGATGCTCTCTTTTTGATTCAAAACTGTTTCAGATGTACATCAACACCAAAGCAGCACGGTGGCATAGTGGTTAGCACTGCTGCCTCACAGCACTAGAAACCTGGGCTCGCTTCCAGCCTTGAGTGACTGTGCGGATCTTGCATGTTCTCCTTGTGTCTGTGTGGGTTTCCTCCGGTTTTCTCCCCACTCCAAAGATGTGCAGTTTAGGTTGATTGGCCATGTTAAATAGCCCATAGAGTCGGGGGGATTAGCAGGGTAAATACGTGGGGTTACGGGATGGGGCCTGGGTGGGATTGTTGGCGGTGCAGGCTCGATTGGCCAAACAGCCTCCTTCTGCACTACAGGGATTCTATGAAAATAGTTGTATAATTTGGATGTCGAATCACAATCAAACTTCCAAACTGAAGCAGTGTGGTGAGAAAAACCACTTCTTGTAGACAGTGTTGAGGTTCACACAAAGTGGATCACTGGCTCCCTTGTGATAGTAAAAAGTAGCTCCCAGTGTGCAATGCAACCCTGATGATGAACATCCTGCAAAGTTGGCATTAAAAGAGTTGTCAGTGTAACAGGATCCATCAGCTGCAGCATCCAGAGCAAGATGGAATCCAATAAAATCTAAGCAGTTTGCTATGTCGATTTTGCTAGTTTCTTTAAACAAATGGGTAATAAAAGGTAAGCTCCTGTTTTATGTAGCTCCTTGTTTTCACTTGCAGGTTGACAGCTGTAACTTGGAATCTGTTTCGCAGTTCATATCAAAGATTTTTTTTTTCCTGTTCCAGCTGAGTTGGATGGTGAACATGCTCAGAAGGTACGAGATATGGAGAACACGCAACAGCTGAAACTGAAAGAGCGACAGAAGTTTTTTGAAGAAGCTTTTCAGCAGGATCTGGAGCAGTACCTGTCTACAGGATACCTGCAGATAGCACAAAGACGAGGCAGGTTTTTACATTATTTCATTATTGTATTGCGATGAAACCTTCCTATAAAGTTTTTTTTAAACTATTTCGTATAATGCATTTTGTGATACAATTTTTGAAGTTTCTTTGTCTCTTAATATTTCTGGTACACGTAATATATATGCAGCTCTTGAATATGAAGAAATGCATTTTGAAATTTCGTGTATTCAGATCTGCACAGATAATGTTGGAAATTCATTTTGGGTTAATAAGCCCATAGAGGAAAACTCTCATCTGGTATGTGTATGCTTGGGGTTGGAGTGAAGTGATTATAAATTGACATGAGAGATTACTCATGTCCGTGTTAGTTAAGAGAATGACTCTGTAAATTTAGTTCTATTTAAATACCTTGGATGGTATATATAAAGGATAAATACAAGAGGACACAACAGGGAAACAAAATATAAAAATGTTGAAACTTCTAGGTCAGATACTTGTTGTAATCCATTTTTTGCCTTAACCATTACCGCTGTGATTAGTGCATCTGGGTCCAGTCCCTGAATTTTTTTAATAGATTCATCTGTTAACATTGGGAGATAGGGCAAATTGACTTTTTCTTTTAGAATGATGTGCATTGTTTGAAATAGAACATTGTTGATTATTTTAGAATGTTGTGGATTGTCTCAACTTCTGTGATGGAATTTGTCACAACTGCCAACATGTGAGCAGAGTTTTCAAAGCAAGTTGTTAAACATGAAGCCACCTCAGTAGTATGGAATAGTTTGGTTTTCAGCCTTGTAGTTACAGAGCAATGGATGTGTGGATTAATGAGAAAGGACAAAATCATAAACCGGCATATCAGGAAGAAGGTAAAGCTGGTGGGAGCATTGAAGAAAATAGCCAAGAAGAGATTGAAATGGCATGATCACCTGTTGGGAAGTGATAGAAGAAATGTGGTGAGGCAAATGGGACTGCTAGAAAGAAGAAGAAAAGGCTTAAGACAAGATGGAAAGAAACCGTGATAAGAGACTTAAATTTAGTGGGATTCGAAGAGGAAAGAGTGACTGAAAGGAGGACATGGAGAAGGAAGAAAACAAGTATGGTGGTGATGCCAAGTAAAATGAAAGAAGTTGCAGGGCATAAACCAGGTAAAAGTCTCAAGGAAGTGCTGCAAAATTAACACAGCATGATGGAACTATGCACTTTACTGAGTGCCCTCTACCTGTTAACATTGTATGCATATCTCTTCAGCGATTTTAGGATCAGTTTAACACATTCAGAATAATTGTCTTAACGTGATTTGAACTAGGATCAAAAGTAACCCATTCTTCCTCTTGAGCATCTTCTGCTATTCAGTTAGATCATGGCTGGTCTGTGCCTCCAATTACATTTAACTGCCAATGACCTGTACACCTTGATAACAAATCTTTTTTAAAAAATCAGGTTTCATCTTGAAAACTATAGTTAATCCAGCATTCACAGCCCTTTGGGATGAGAATTTGTGCAGAAAAGTAAATACTTTAATCCTTTTATAATTTAAAGGCCACAATAGATCATTCCTTAATTTTCCAAACTCGATGAAATACAAACTAAGTTTACACAACCTGCTGTCATAATTGAAAATTTGCATGTTACAGATCACTTCTCTCTCATGTCAAAGTGGCAAAGTTGAGAGAATTTTAAAAAGACATGCTGGAAAATACAAGAAGTCTGCATCAAACCATGTTAGATCTAATCTGGCAGTGCTATCATTCTTCCGATATACACAATCTCAAAAGAATGTTTTAATTATTTGAAGACCTTTACTACAGGAGACAGATTTTAACATAATGATCTTAATTATGACAAACATTGTACTTAATTAACTCTATTACAATACAATACATGATTGGTCACGTGGTAAGGTATTTTGCTGTCTTGTAATCAGTCTTATTTTAACATAAATACATAAATGCATATTGCTTGCAATAAGAACTGTAAATTTGATTTCTCCAAATAATCCCTGAGTTGTCAGCATCTTCAGAAAATGCATTTTTCTGGTTCTGCTTCCTGTCTCTGTTTTGCCCATTGATTAATTTTCAACATGGAAATATATATTTTAATTCAGCCTAATTATAAATGTGATATGAAATATAAATATATCTGTTAGTAATCGTGCATTCATTATAATAATCCTGTTGATGCAGCATTTATGGAAGGGATAAGATTGCCTTCATACCAACAGTGATCCGTCTATCTAAGAACAAAAGATTGTATGTGTGGAGCATAAATCTGTTTCAAAACACATCACTAATCTATTGTTAACAGGGATTAGATGCCCCATTCCTGGCCTGACTTTACAAACTCTCTGTTACCCCATTAAAAAGTCAGTGCAGTTAGTTGAATATAATTTGCCTTCAACAAATTCATGCTGGCTTTCCTTAACCTACACTTTTCCAAGTGACTGTTAATTTGGTCCCAGATTATCTCTTCTAAAAATAAATTTCACTGCCAAAGATAAACAGACTGGCCTGCAGTTGCTGTGTTTATCCTCGCACCCTTTTTTGAACAAGGGTGTAACATTTGCAATTCTGTAGTCCTCTGGTATCACCTTTCAGTTCCTTGCTTATCAAGAATCTATCTACCACTGCTTTAAAAATGTTCAAAGACTCAGCTTCTGCTGCCTTTTGAAGAAGTGTTCTGAAGACTTCCAACCCTCAGGAAAAAATTCTTCTCTGTCATAAAGCGGTGATCCCTTATTTTTAAACAGTGTCTCCTAATATTAGAATCTCCCATCTAATATTAGATTCTCCCAAAGCGGAAACATCCTCTCCGCATCCACATTGTCAAAACCACTCAGGATATTTTATGTTTCACTCATGTCACCTCTTTCTCTTCTAAACTTCAGTGGGTGCAAGCCTAGCCAGTCCAACCATTCCTCATTAAATAACCCACTGAATCCAGGTATTACTTTAGTAAACCTTCTCTGAACTACTTATAACACATTTGCATCCTTCCTTAAATAAAGAGATCAACATGTTACTGCAGATATGGTCCTCACCAATCCCTGTACAATGAAGCATAACCTCCCTACTTTTGTATTCCAATAAAAGATAACATTCTATTAGTTTTTTGAATTACTTCCTGAACTTGCATACTAGCATTTTGTGATTCATGCACTAGGACACCTCGATCCCTCTGCATCTCAGAGCTCTGCAATCGCTCTCAATTTAGGAAATGTGTTTCGTTTTTGTTTTTCCTGTCAAAATGGACAATTACACACTTTCCCACATCATGTTCCTTTTGCTATGTACTTGCCCACTCAACCTGTTCATATCCTTTTGGAGCCTGTTTGTGTCCACTTCACATCTTACTATTCTTCCTATCTTTGTATCATCAGCAAATTTAGCAACCAAACCTTTGGTTCTTGCATCCAAGTAATTTGCATAAATTGTAAAAAGTTGAGGCCTCAGCATTGGTCTTTGTGGCATACCACTCATTATATCTTGCCAACCAGAAAAGAACCATTTATGCCTACCCTGGGTTTCCTGTTAGCTAGCTAATCTTCTCATCATGCAAGTATGTTACCTCCTACGCCATGGGCTTTTATTTTTCGCAGTAACTTTTGATGTGGCACCTTATCAACTGCTTTCTGGAAATTATAGTGCTTCCATTAGTTCCCCTTTAGCCATAGTACATGTTACCTCTTCAAAAAACTCCAATAAATTGGTTGAACATGACTTCCCTTTCACACAATCATGTTGATTCTTCCTGACTAGTCTGATTTTTTTTCCAAATGTCCTCATGTAGTCTCTTTAATAATAGTTTCTAATGTTTTCCCAATGACAGATGTAAAGCTAACTGGCCTTTAGTTTTTTCCATTATTAATTCCCCAGTTTCACTTTCTGTAAGACCAATATAAAGACTCACTTTGTTAACTCTTTTCCTTTTTAAATAACTATAGTAATTCTTGCTGTCTTTATATTTCTAGCTAGCTTTCTCTCGTATTCTAATTTTTCTTTCCTTATTATGCTTTTTCTAGTTATTTGTTTTTTTAATATTCTGTCCAATCATCTGACCTGCCACCTATCTTTGTGCAATTGCATGCTTTTTCTTTAAGTTTGATGTTATCTTCTTTAGATAACCACAGATGTTGGGTTGACCTCTTGGGATTTTTTTTCTGCATTGCAATGCATCTATTCGGTGTATTCTAAAACATCCTCTTAAATGTTCACCACTACTTCGCTATGATCTATCCCTAACTTAATTTAAAACTTCACTTTAGCTAGCTGTGCTTTCATGCCCTCATAATTGCCCTTATTTAAGCTCAATCCACTCTTCTCTCCCTCAAATTGAATGTAATATTATGATCACTTCTGCCTAGGGGCACCTTTATGTGGAAATGCAACCTGTGAGGAGGGGACAAAGAGGCTGCAAAAAAAGTTAGGGTGGCAGATGGCGAATACTTATAAAATCTTACTGTCCTTTTATAATTCTTGCTAGTTTCTCATATTCAACTTTTCCTCATCCTGTGGCTCCCACTCATCTTTGAAGGATTGTATGCCTTTTCTTTCAATCTCATACCATCTTTAACTTCCTTAGCCACAGGCAGTGCATCTTGTAGAGTCCTTCTCAATGGAATATAACTTTGAGAGTGTGTTCATATCAAATATTAAATTTTAATGAAATCGCCTGAACTCGCATTTTTTTAAACATTATTTTAAAAAGGCAACTTCAGCTGTTAGAACAGAGACACTGACTTAAGATAGCTGCTGCAGTTCACTTGACATTTGGGACTTCAAGTATGCTAAGTTTCTAGGAGCTTCTAAAAATGGGTAACCATGAATGTACCTAGACCACACCTTTGTGGAATGTTATGCCTGCCTTTGCCAGGACTTACCCTAAAACAGAGAGTATAATAAGACCTCCAGGACTACCTGGCAACAAAGGAGAACTCTCAAAACTGATTATGCGCAATGCAATTACTAAACTATCTGTCTCTATTGCATATCCATAGTTTAACCATAAAAGGTGGAAACTCCTTCATTAAAATGTATAGACTATCAATTGTTTTCCATTGTGTATCAATGGTCAGTTGTTACTTTAAAGTCTTTTTGTATAATTTATTATTCTATTACTACTTGCTTTGAGGCAGTCTAGAGAAGGAACATCTGAAGGCAACAAAAAGCTGTTTGCCTCCCTCACTCTTTTAGTGAAACTAGACCCTGCCTGCTTATATTGTGAACAGCAGACAGAAAAATTCTTTTAAAAAGTCTCCAAATTCCAAAGCAGCATTTCCAGGAAAAAAAATCCAAGGACTTTAACTTTAAGAACTGCCTCATTGCCTAAAGCTAACCTGCTCTACTTTATAACTTGTATTTTTGCATGCTTGTGTGTCTGTGTGTTGCAGCAGTTTACCTTTTTTGATATTTTAATAGCTTTATCTGGATAAGTTTTTTACACAAAATTAACTCCCTACAAGAAAGCCTGTCTGAATGAGTTCTTTGCAATCAGCATGTGAACTGTTAAGTACATACACAAAATTGACAATTTCAAAAACCCTGTTACAATTGATGAAAAAGGGTAAAAGGGGAGTGCTTGCACCTGTCCTCACCTGGTTGTAGAATATGAAATAACTCCTCATGTCTGCTGCTGCTTCTCTACCGTCTTAACTTTTTAACATATTTTTCGAGTCCTTTATAGCCAACTCTGTCTTCGTATTTTTGTAATTTACTTCATGTTTAAGGCAGTAGTTTCAGAGCCAACTTAAACTTTATAATACTATGATCACGGTTGCCTAAATGATCACCAACTGACATTTTACACCTGACCTACTAGAAGCAAATCCAGAAATGCCACCTTCCCAAAAATATGCTGAACAAGAAAATTCCCCTGAACTAGAGTCAGAAACTCTTCGCACTCTGTCCTTTAAACTCTCTCATTCTTGATTAGGATAATTTAAGTCTCATTATTACTACTCTGTGGTTGTTGAAACTCTCGATTATTTCACTGCAAACCTGTTTTTTTCCACATTAGATTTATAGAATGCATTCAGCGGTGTAATGGTACCTCTATGGTTTCTTAAATCTGAGCAAGTAGGTTCTGTCCTTGACCCCTCCAGGACATTCTCTCTCCAGTATTCTCTCTGTAATATTCTTCTACCACCCTTCTCTTCATTACGTATCTTTCTGAACAGGAATAGTTGGTCCACAATTCTGTCCTTTTTTGACCCCAACACATCATAATTTCCCATGTACCTATTTGTACCTTCAACATACCAACCTTATTTACCACACTTCTTGCATTTACATACATGTACTGCAAACCCAAATTAGACACAAATTTCTGCTTACTCTGACCCTACGTAAAACCATACCATTTCTTTTTCTAGTGCTACTGGTCTCTCCAGAACCTTTGTGTACCTTGTTTCTCCTTTCTGATGCTCCATTCCCCCTGCCAAATTATTTTAAATGCTCCTCAAAAGCTTTGCAAACCACTCCGTGAAGACATTGGCCCAACTTGTTCAATCTACACAGGTTCCACAGAGCCAATCAAAATGACAGAAAACTGCCCTCCTGCACTATCTGTTCAGTCATGCAATCAAATGCACTATCCTTTTATTTTATACTCGCTACCAAGTAATTCAGTAATTATGATTTTTTGAGGTCTGGCTTCTTAGTCTCCTAACTAGCTCCTAAAATTTGCCTGGAGGACCTCATCCCTCTTTCTCCTTGTGTCATTGGTACGATATGATCCATGACCAATGGCTGTTCAACCCCCCCCCCCCACTCAAAATATTCTGCAATGGCAAAGTGACCTTCTGTACCGTGACACCAAGGAAGAAATATGCCATCCTGGAACAATGCATCTGACTGTAGAACTGCCAAACTTTATCGTAATTTCTCGACTGACCTTCACCCTCACTTATGCATCCATGATGCCGGGACTGTGGTTGCACTCCACAGAGGAATCACCCTCATTTGTTGGAGAGCGAGATGTACTCTCAACTCCTGCATTATCTGACTCTACCTCCCCAGCTGTCAGGCAGCCAACCATTCTCTCTGCTTTCACACCCTTAATGTCTGCTGTATGAATGACAAGCTGTTCCTTCTTGTCATTTAATTCTAGTTCTAAATATGTATTTGACAAACTTATCCTACTGAGAATCTTTCATAGAATCATAGAAACCCTACAGTGCAGAAGGAGGCCATTCGGCCCATCGAGTCTGCACCGACCACAATCCCACCCAGGCCCTACCCCCACATATTTACCCGCTAATCCCTCCAACCTACGCATCTCAGGACTCTAAGGGGCAATTTTTAACCTGGCCAATCAACCTAACCCGCACATCTTTGGACTGTGGGAGGAAACCGGAGCACCCGGAGGAAACCCACGCAGACACGAGGAGAATGTGTAAACTCCACACAGACAGTGACCCGAGCCGGGAATCGAACCCAGGACCCTGGAGCTGTGAAGCAGCAGTGCTAACCACTGTGCTACCGTGCCGCTTTCAATTTGCTAAATTAGAAAACCGGTCTGGGGATATGATGGGAGGGGCTCAGTGTGAACCTTATTGGTGGGGGGGAGGTTTGGGAAGGGGGAAACCTACGCAGACACGAGGAGAATGTGTAAACTCCACACAGACAGTGACCCGAGCCGGGAATCGAACCCAGGACCCTGGAGCTGTGAAGCAGCAGTGCTAACCACTGTGCTACCGTGCCGCTTTCAATTTGCTAAATTAGAAAACCGGTCTGGGGATATGATGGGAGGGGCTCAGTGTGAACCTTATTGGTGGGGGGGAGGTTTGGGAAGGGTGGAGGTGTGGAGGGTAAGCCTTGGGGTCAGGCGAAGGGGGAGGGTGGGCTTTGTTAAGGGGTGTAAACAATGTGCGGGATGATGAGCAGTGGCGGGAGTAACAAGGACTTCTAAAAATCCTACAAGTCAATGAACTGAAATCTGACCTTAAGGATGTGTTTTCAGTTGATGCTGATAAAGGGGACATGGCTTTGCTTCAGTTGCACTTTGCCACTCACCCACCGACTCACCACCTCGCTGGATTGAAGTTGGCGTCAGGAGTGGATGACCTAGGTCATAATAAATCATCAGGGTCTGTGTAAGGACTCTGCAGATGGCCTTTCTATTGTTTCATATTTTCTTCTATTCCCATTAGCACTGATAATTCCGTCATGCATGATAAGGGTGAGCGCACGTTCAAAAACACCCTGCCTAATTTCCTCCTCATCCTACCAGTAAGTTTTCAAAATGTAGAAGATTTATATGTGTGAACATAGTTGCAAAATGAAAAATCCTTTAAATTTACTCTTGGGCAATGCTATTGATTAATTCTCCAAAGTTAAGTAATTCCTCAAACATCAGTGATTTTCCCAAGAGAACAGAGTAAAAGAGGGGATATGAATTTTATGCTGAATTTTCTACCAAGTTATGCAGAGGCAGACTTAGGGTGTATGCTATAAATTGTTGAAAAGCATTTTAATATTTGGTTTTAATTGCAGATTCAATGGCAATGTACAATTATACTTGGAATTTAAATAAATGAGAGCGAAGGATTCATCAAAAGCTTTCAGCATTTAGATGATTTTTCTGTTCTGTTAAATTAAGGCTTATATATTCACTATTTTAGAATTTATTGCACATTGTGACTGCCTTTCCCTTGCCGAATGAATTATTTAATTATCTGAGGGCAGCCGTTGCAAAGAGGTTTTTCTCTTGCCATTTGTGCTGTTATTTTGCATGATTACATTGACATCATGGCTTTGAACTGAAACTTGATTCACAGCTGGTGATACCTTGCTGTTTACCCAAGTGTCTCAGTCTCTACTTTCCACATCATACCCCATCCAAACTCCGACACCAGAACACCCCTTGGTCTCCTCCCCCTCTCCTGTTCTCCCTAAATCCTTCTTTAATCATATCATGCAGTCCAAAGATGTGCGGGTTAGGTTGATTGGCCATGCTAAAATTGCCCTTAGTGTCCTGGGATGTGTAGGTTAGAGGGATTAGTGGGTAAATATGTAAGGATATG
The DNA here is from genome assembly GCF_964213995.1 of Mustelus asterias. Classification (NCBI taxonomy): domain Eukaryota; kingdom Metazoa; phylum Chordata; class Chondrichthyes; order Carcharhiniformes; family Triakidae; genus Mustelus; species Mustelus asterias. Next base: position 129,288,704 of record NC_135802.1, read on the forward strand.
AGGATAGGGCCTGGGTGGGATTGTGGTCGGTGCAGACTCGATGGGCTGAATGGCCTCTTTCTGTGCTGTAGGGTTTCTGAGAATTCTGAGATATCCATGCACTTGACCATTTTCTTTTATTGTGATCATTGACAAGGGCATTTCTAATTACGTTTTTTGTATCCCCCCCAATGTGCACATCCCCATACCCTCTTCCAATATGCTAGTTCTATTTTTTGCATCCATCCTTGGAAAAAATCTCTGGCTCAAACGATTTACAGTCACAATTTCAAATTGAACAATCCTCTTTAATTCCTCTAACCTGAACCATCTACTCTGACCTACATAGATTCTTTGTCATTAAGATCAAGATCATCCACTTGGCTAAATCTGCTGTCTCCCCACTTCCCACCTCGTGCTATCTCCTCTGCGCCAAATCCCTAAACCTATGTCTCACTCCAGCTTCTCTCCTATTTTGACAGAGAGCTTTCCTTTGAGCTCATTTCATCCAAGACACAAGAAATAGGAGCAAGAGTAGACAACGTGACCCAGCAAGCCAGTTCCACCATTCAATATGATCATGCTTGAACTTGAATTTCAGTTTTCCTGCTGGCTCCTCATATCCCTTGGTTCTCTGAAAGGCCAAAAATCTGTCCAACTATCTCAACCTTAAATGTATTCAACAATGGACCATCCACAATCCTCAGGGGTAGAGAATTGCAAAGATTCACACCCCTTTTGAGTGAAGTAATGTCTCATCTCAGCCATAAATGATCAACTACTTATTCTGAGACTGTTTTTGATTCCATAACCAATGAAAGCAATGTCTGTGTTCACTTTGCCAAATAATTTTCTTCAGAATCAATGAGTCCTTTGCCTTGCTCCCTTTGCACTAATCCGATAGACCACCCAAAAGTCTTCCCCAGCTCCCACGCTAGCTGAATGGTAAATGGCTCCCTCCCCTCTCACACTATTCACATTCCTTTGAAACCCAAAGCCATTGCACACTAACGAAAGATTGATCCGTTGCAAACCAGTGCCATATCTCTGATATTCAACGGCTTTGGAGGGATTCAAACAGGAAATGGAAAAAAAGATATTATAGATGCACCAAATTCTTCTCTCCAACCAGCATTTTGTCCCTGCCACAGCACTAAAATAACCTTAAACAAAGTCACAAAGCATATCCTCTGTGACTGTTACAGTTTCCCTCCAAACCCTCTCTGCAGTTTTGGCATAGTAAACCACACCATCACCATCCAGTGCCCCTCTCCCTTCATCCAGCTCAGTGGTATCACCCTCAGTTTATTAAATCCTAGTAGAAATTTTCAGAAATGTCTTTCTACTATTACTGCTGAACCTTCTAACATTCAGTGCTCACCTCCACTTCCTTGATTCAACAATAACACTGACAACACCAGCTTAATCTCTCCATTGCCTCTTCATCCCTCCACTCTCTGTCAGACTACTTTCCTGAACAGAAGTTTCCTCCAGTTAAACATTGGGGAGACCTCAGCCATCATCTTGAACCCTGTAGTAACCTCCATGTCATTGCTGGTGATTTCATCCCTATTCCCAGCTACTGTTTCAGCCTGGACCAGATTGGTTCTCAACATCCTCCTCTTTATCATTTTCATCACAAAGTCATCTGCATTGCAGGCCTCAGATATTCTTTGCCACATTTCGACTTGATTATTCCAATACTCTCTTGGTTAGACTTCCATCCACCACCCCCTGTGAACTTTAATTTACCCAACTCCTATCCCACGCCTAGTCCCACTCCCCAATCTACATTAAAGACAGTATAGTAATGCTGCTTCCTTTCTATTTCACAATGGAAAATGAAAGCTTTGGTATTAGAATTGGTGGCTTGTTAATAGCTTTAACTGTCTTTGTCCTGATGGAAATTTGGCTGGTACCTGGACCTTGAAACATCTTCAGTTGTCACATTATTAACCTTGTTTTCTTCTTGTCTATAGTGGATGGTTTTCTATCTTTGATGGGAATAGTATGAACAATTGGTGTAAGTGCCTGGGTGAAAAAAGAATGGGAAGCCCTTTCTGTTTACAATCGATGTGATTTGGGAATTTAGTTTAAATACTTTGGAGGCAGAGACTGGAGAACAGGACAAGAAGTGAAATTTATCTGGTGGGGACACCAAGACATAAGCAAAAAACTTTTGTCAACATACTGGGGAAGAGGACTTGGGAGTTGGTGTTTGTGTAGAAAACCATGCGCAGAAGTTGGAAGATGATAATCCAAATGTTGAGGGAGCATTGAAAGTTACTCTAATTCTTCAGGCACTGGTTGGCTGCCAGGCAGATTTATAACTATGGGCGGAATTTTCCTGTCCCGCCCACTACAGGAATCGTAGCGGGTGGGACACGGACCATACAAAGGTACGTTGACCTCGGGCGGGATCTTCTGGCCTTGGGGCCGAATGCGGCCATAAAACCCTGCCCTATATCTGCAGACCTTCTTGCTTCCATGCAAGTATGTAGATTTCAACATTTGAGGCTTGCTCTCAAGTGAAAATATAGTTTTGAAAAAGGCTTTTGGAACTGGTTTCCATAAACAATATGGAACATTAAAGGTTTTCAGATTATTTTTAAAGTTATAAATTGAAGCTAAATAGAGAAAAATGCCAAATTCAAGGTTAAAGTAGCAGGTATAGCATCAAGCAAGTAGAGAAATAAAAAATAGAAGGAAAAGATAATTAATTGAATGGGTATTCTAACATTGTTTTCATTTAATATTGGATTTTGATTGTAGTTTGTTGTAGTTTACCATTATTGAAATAAATGACACTAGTCTAAACAATTGAAGCAACCTGTTATCGCCTGGGAGAGGGGGAATTTCCTTTTTTAAAAAAGTCCATCTAATGATTAAAGAAGATAATAAAGGCAAAATACTGTGGATGCTGAAAATCTGAAATAAAATAAACACTCTGAAGAAGAGTCAGATGGATTTGAAATGTTAGTTCTGCTCCTCTCTCCATAGATGCTGCCAGACCTCTGAGTTTTTCCAGTATTTTCCATTTTTATTTTGTTATATTTAAAAAGAGACATTCTACTTTTCACTATTCTTTGATTTTATTTAGTTCAGAAGTGATGCTAATATTTGCTTTCAAATAATGCGTGTTACTAAAGAACAAGCCTTGGACCTTTGTTAATGAATTTAATGCTTCAATGTGTTGTAAATTTCTGAACATGATATCTCTCTCAACTTCTCAGTCCCAACCCAGTTTAAAATATTGAACTTTGAGTTGCCTGTGGGTCATCCACATGAGCACAGATATGTTGGCACTGCAGAAAAATTGTCAGGCAAACTTTTTTCAAGATATTTATGCAGTTCCAAGATGACAGTGTTAATATTCTGTAGTATAAGTTATTCTGTGTTGCAACTCTCAGAAAAATAAAGATTGTAAATCGTGCATTATTGGATCCAGCTCTTCATCACTAAAATCATTCAATATTTACTATTCACATTAAGGAATGCAAAGCTAACCCCCCTCCCCAACACCTCCTTTCACCACCATAAACTGTTGACTTAAACTTCCCCACCTCTTTCAACCTCGTCTCCAACAAATGCAATGAGCTCATGGACGTCTTTGTCACAAAGGTCAGGGTCATCTATTCCAGCTGCTTCTGCCATTTCCCTTTCAGCTTGGTTAACTTCCAGTGAAGTTCCCTGCTGCCTAACCCAAACCCACACCTTTCTCTAGATTCTATCCAATCTCCTGGCTTACTCAATCTGCTGCTCCCTCGATCCTATTCCGAACAAACAATTGAACATGTGTGTGTCCCGTCCCCCCCCCCCCCGTCCCCCCACAAACAAAGACCCTATTATTAGCTGATATTTAATGGTTTCCTCTCCACAGGCATTGTTGCCACCATCTCCAAGATGGCTGTCATTACCCATTATGTAAATATCCATCCTTGTCCCTTTGTCATTGCAAACTAACATCCTATCTCTAACCTCCATTTTTGGCTGGGGTCCTTGAATAGCAACATAAGAAATAGCAACAGGAGTAGGCCATTTGACCCCTTGAATCCCTTAGTAACCACGATTGGTTATGGGAGTGCGACCTATTTACCCTCTTCTCATCCCTCCCCTCAAAGTCCGCTGCATAGCGATAACACGCTGCTGACTGGTTAAATAAGCTTAGAGTTTGACCTCTGGCCCTCAGTGAACAGCAAGTCCCACCCTCGATTGGCTGCAGCCCTGATAGCCCCAGCAGTGCCAGAACTCAGTGATGAGTGCTGCTGGGACTGCACACAGTCACAAGAAGAAAAGCAATGGCGATTGGAAACTGACAAGTTCCGGCTTTTAGAGTGGGTGGGGGAATCGAAGAGCCTAGAGAAAAGCAGGTGGGGAGCCAGATCTTGGATCACAAGCATGACGGAATGGGGGGTGCTGTATTGTGGGAGTGCCTCTGATGTGTACAGGGCACCCCCTGAATGATGTGCACTCCTTTACTTTCCTTCTTTTCAAAGAAGCCCTTTCTAAAACAGCCTTCACGCTGTTGGCCCACCTGCTCCTGTCCAGCATTTTATGGCAGTGGAAGTGGATTGAGGGCCTTAATTGCCAATTGTTTGGGCAGTCAAAGGTAGGTGACTTAATGGGTGATTACCCTCTACTCCCATATTCTTTTTTATTTGCCTTATCTCAATAATGAAATAAGGAGACACTTGACTGCTGCAATGTCAGAAACAAAAACAAGGGAGCAAGTGCTTCCTTTTTAGAGGGGCACAAGTAATAAAGAACTAAACTATGGAAAACAAAAGTAATTTATCAACTTCGATATTAATCTTGTTACCAGTGACCAGTATATAATGGCCACGCGGCATGTGCTCCTTCTCCAGGTCCATTCAGGCAGAAATGAGGTAGCAGAAGAGAGACAAGGACCCACTCCTCTGGGCTGCAGTTAATCTCCATCTGTGCTAATGCACCTATTTGAGGAATTTTCTGTTTCTAATTATAGTTTCAGTAATATCTTATTTAATGTTCAGTGCTACAACATAAACCTTATAGAAAAGCATCACTGCAAAAACTGACACAAGAAGAAGCCTTTTTTTTGTTCACCTCTCCTTCCCAGTACCAATAAACATCAGGAGCATTGTTCTGATGTTTTATGATCTCTTTGCAATATCCTTTCTTTAACTGATGTTTCTTCTGAAATCAGCCATTTGCATGCTTAAGCTGTTACATTTAATTTGTTGCGTCTAAAAATGCAGTTTTGTTTAAAGCTGAGCCTTGTTGTTAAAAAACTTGGAAACATTTAACCAACAGTCTGAGGACATCGGCTTTTTAGACAACAGTAAAAGCTAAAGCACCTTGAGTTAATATTGCTATCAGTTGATGTTACTTCAGCTCTGTTCCATTGCTGACATGTGGATGGTTTAAGTCCGTGCTCCCAATGGCAATCAAAGAATAAATTTTTATAAAAAATGCAATCCGATATGGTAGTTTTAAAATCATACTTCTGTGAAGAGGATAAGCCTCCCCCTCTGAAATGTTTGGGTTCATTGCCTTCTGAAAAGTTTAAAGTTTATCTATTAGTCACAAGTAGGCTCACAACACTGCAAATGAAGTTAGTGTGAAAATCCCCTAGTCGCCACATTCTGGCACCTGTTTGGGTATACTGAGGCAGAATTTAGCATAGCCAATGCACCTAATTCTACTAAAGCCTAATTATACTTTATTTCCAAGGATGTTGACACAATTGTTATCCAGCAAAGAAGAAAAATTTGGTTTCAGTCATTTTGTCAAGAATTAAACAGCGACCCCTGGTTTCATTATGGGAAATAGTTAATGATGTGAATTCAGAATGGGTATTTGTCACACAAAACCACAGCCCTCATCATTCCATGGTTCTGTGTTCACCACACTCTTGGTTTGAAATTCTGTGCCTTGAGATCAAATAATCCAAAATACATGAAAATGTGATTCTTACAATGTACTTTAACTGGAAACCTTGCAACTTTGTGCTCTCATTGGGGCTGAGGAATGAGTCTTGCTCACCAGAAGTACATTTCTGGAATTCATTCAATGTGTACGTTTTTCATTAATTTAAATTGATGGTCAGACGCACGCACTCTAATTTTCAATGTTCTGGAGGTTAAAAGTGCATAATCAGAAAATTACCATTAAAATGCAGTGCTACCAAACTAGTCCACAACACTTGAGAACTGAAAAAATGTGGCTGATTGTTTCCCTCCTGTTCAACTCCCAGTATTTATATTCAAACAAATCTATTTGTTCTTTTGGGTCTTGGTGTATTTGTTTAACGTGCATTTTTCTCTTACCCAGAGCCCATTGGAAGCATGTCCTCTATGGAGGTAAATGTTGATATGCTGGAGCAGATGGACCTGATGGATATGTCTGACCAGGAAGCACTAGATGTGTTTCTCAACTCGGGTGGGGAAGACAACAGTGAAATCTCCCCAGTGTTAGGTGAAGTAACATTCTGTTCTTATTATTGGGTGGCAACAGACCAAGTCAACCATGTGGAAAGTGAAATATGCCAGTAAAGGCCAGACGTCACAGAAGTGAATTGAGAGTTGTTCTTGGGTAATTAACAGTTGGGTATAAATGTTTATATTTTGCAGCAACTGTGAATCCAACAGATCTAGTTTCTGTCTTTTGTATATTTGTGTTTTACTCTTCACCCTAGACTATTTGCACTGAGAAAAGTGTATGTGATTTCAAGGCTGTCATCTCATCAAAGTACTCGGGTATCATTGCATGATCTTCCAAAGTTTGCTTGGTTCAGGGACCGTTATTATTAGATTTGGAAACTAATTCCATTATTTAAAGAAAGGAGAGAGGGGGGAATCCAGGGAATTACAGACCAGCAAGCCAACATCTGTTTTGGCAAATACCAGAGTCTACAGTTAAAGGTAGGGTAACTGAACATCTCGCAAATTTTCAGCTGATCAGAGAGAACCAACATGGGTTTGTGAATGTTATGTCATGCCTGACCGATCTGATTGAGTGATTGAGGTGGCTCAAGTAATGGACAGGAATTATCTATGGATGTTATTTGTATGGACTTCCAGAAGGCATTTGATAAGACCCCTCATAAAACATTGTTAGCTGAAGTTGAATTTCATGGAAGTGAAGGCAAGTTATTGATCTAGTTTTGGAAATAGTTGAGCAGCAGGGACTGAGAACAGGAACAATGGGCAGGTACTCTAAATGGCTATATGTGACATGGCTATATCTGAGCCCCGACACAACAAAGTTGTACAATAGTAGAAATGGATGCCTCGCTCCCTGCATTTTCCCAAAATCCTTGGCTACTTTTCTTCTTCTACGGGTTTATAGAGATGAAATTAATGTAACTGATGAGACCGAACAGTTTTTTTTCTTTTTCTTACACCTTGTACTTTGCTGTGAGCCTGTTTCACTGCGGGAAATGATAGTGCATCTTTCCAGTGGAGACACGAGATCATGAGCTGTCAAAACACAGAGGCATGGGACCCTGACTGCCGTGGTAGTGCCTAATTGGAGCAGTTTAGCTGCAGATTTACACTCGATCCCTTGCTGTTCTCTACCTGCCCGGGGGGAGACGGAGCCCGAAAAGGTAGGAGACATTTCCTCTCTACTTGCCTCATGATGTGCAATGCATGTTTTGGGAGTAAGAATGGACTGCTGTTCCCAAATGTTGGGTTAATTGTGTGTCCATGTGGAGTAACCTTTCAACCCTCCCTTTTTCCTTCCAGAAAAAATTACGTGGCTGCAATAGTAAGCAAAGAAAAACTGCAGAGAGCAGAAATAATTTATGTTGAGTTATATTCAGTTTAAAGCATCAACATTTCTGAATGCTGCAGCTGGATTTCCACACACTCCACTGGTACCTTTCAGGGGGCGGATCCTTTTGGTTCCTGCTCGTCTCCTGCCAGATCCTCCTTGTTAACTCCCAAGTCTTGGAGGAGGAACCTCCCCCTTCTCCAATCAGCTTGGCTCATGTAGATCGGGCCCAGGACAGGGTGGTTTGGTCGCTCGCCCTGTCTTGTCAGCCTGGATCGGAAATGTCTCAACTTGTTGAGACTCTGAATTGGATTTGATTTGATTGAATTGGAAAAGTATTAAAAAAAAACTGATGATGATGTGGTTATTTTGAGAGTCCCCAGATAGGTCATTCATGTTGGCTTCTTTCATGTTCACCTAGTCAGTTTACTATGATTAGTCAGTTTGCCTGCTTCAGGCATCTATATAATTTCCATTTAGTGGGTACGTTTTCACGTTGTGGGGTGACTTGTTTGAAGACTAATAAATAAACTTTTTAAAAGAATCAAAGATTCTTAAACACCTTGACAAAGGTGGAAGTGAAAAAGACATTTCATCTTGGGAGTGACTCCAGATGCAAATGGAAATCTGTTCAAGTTAGTGGTCGCTTTTGTAGGACAGAGATTAGGAGATAATTTTGTTCTGAGTGTTGGAACTGTGCTTTAGAAAGTATAAGGAAACGAGGTCATTGAATATTTTTAATACAGAGGAATTAAGTTTTTCATTTGACAAGGGAAACAAAGGTTATTGGGAGTAGATGAAGATGTGTTTTCACTGCCATTGGGTCGTGTGTCTATATTTGAAGGACTTTGCGGATGGCACTCTTATCAATCCTCCCCAGATTAAGGGCTTCGTGAGCACCTGCAGCCCCAGGTTTCCCACTAACCTGGTGAGTTGCTGTTTACTCAACTTTGCATTTTGCTCTGATCCATTGAATTCCAATTGTATTCTGCAAACCTCTCGAGTAAGACCGTAACCATAGTAAATGTAAGTAAACATGACATTTATGAGCAATCGATTCAGCTGAAAAAAGTGGATGTGCTGTGGAATTGTTTGTCTCATTGAAGTGTGCCCTGTTACTTAAAAGGTTGTGAAATACTCGTCTAATTGACAGGATGTAACTATTAACAGCCCACAGGCTTAAGCTATTCATTGTACATATTAACAATTTAGATGATAGGATAGAAAGCCACATAACCTAGATTGTCAATAACACAAGGGTATTGTAAGTAGTGTAGATGGATTTTTCTAAAATTGCAAAGATGTTACTAGATTAATCGAATAGGTAAAACTGTGCCAGTGGATTTCAGTATAGGTAGAAGTGAAGTCACCTAGTTTGGAGCCAAAAACAATAGATCAGAGTGTTTTCCAAATGTAAACTAGATAACGTGGAGGCCCATGGTGGACAGAAGATAATAAGAAAGACTAATGGAAGGTTGCTTGTAATTTTGAGAGGATTGGAAATACAGGGGAGTAAAGTCATAATACAGCCTGATAAAGCTCTGGTTCGACTACCCCTGCAATCCTGTGTTCAGTTCTGGACACCACACCTTTGGAAAGATGTATTGACCTTGGAAAGAGCGCAGCTTAAATTTCCTTGAATGATAGTTGGACTCCTTAAATTACGAGGTGAGTTTACACAACTATGGATGTATTCCCTGAAATTTAAAAGATTAAGGAGAATATTAGAGGGATGAGAAATTCCTGCTGTTTGTCAGAACTCCAACTTTTGAATCATGGAATTCAGTTGTTTTAGTTTTTTTCTGACCTTTGCCTCTCTGCAGCTGTCATTGCCTCTGCCTCCAACGTGGCCTTCCCAGAAAACCCGGAAGATCTCCGGTAATGAGGCCGGGAACAGGTCTGTGGGCGCTGCTATTTAGTCATGCACCTGGACTTGTCACTCATCCCATGACATTATGCTCCTGGCTGCTTGGTGGAGTCAGGAACAGGAGGGAATATTGGAGCTTGAACTATGCCTGGTAATGAATCGGTGCTGGTTTTCAGTCATGGTGGCCTGGCCATGAAAGGGTCTGCGGGGCCCAGGGTACCTTGCCACAAGACTTTTGTAAAGGCCACATTGTCAAATGTGGGAGGTGGGAGGGAAAAGGGTTGGGAAGAGGAGCTCCTGGGTGAATAAGTACAGAGGGGGACTTGCAAAAAGAAGCTGATGAGTATGTGTATACACAGTAAGAAGTCTCACAACACCAGGTTAAAGTCCAACAGGTTTATTTGGTAGCAAAAGCCACTAGCTTTCGGAGCGCTGCCCCTTCGTCAGGTGAGTGGGAATTCTGTTCAAAATCCAATCATTATTTTGTAAATTGAGTTTGTGTCTTTATATGGCCTGTTTGTGAACAGAACTCCCACTTACCTGACGAAGGAGCAGTGCTCCGAAAGCTAGTGGCTTTTGCTACCAAATAAACCTGTTGGACTTTAACCTGGTGTTGTGAGACTTCTTACTGTGTTTACCCCAGTCCAACGCCGGCATCTCCACATCATGAGTATGTGTATGGCAGGGGTTAGGGAAACGGGGCATGTGTGTGGTAGAAGGGAGGGGAGTTTACTTAAGTCATCTATCACCTGGGAATATAGATAGCTTGGCTGATACCTACATGAGTACATAAAATATTTTATTTCAAAATACTTTAAAAATAGTTTTCCAGATTTGTGATGCAATATTTGTTATATGTTGATATATAATACTTTAATATAATGAATGTTGCTATGTTTATTCATCCGTGCTGACCTTTGGGTTCATGTTAATTTTCAAGAGTTTTAAAAAAATATATGGGATGTGGGCATTGTTGGCAAGGCCGGCATTTGTTGCTCGTCCCTAATTGCCGTGGAGAAAGAGGTAGTGAGTGAAAATAGTGTCACATTGGAAAATGCTTTACAAAGTTTTGCATGTACATAATCCTGCATGGTTATGTTCTGTTGTTAGTATGGACTTCATCCTGTGTTGCCTGCACTAACTACACTGAATGTTGAAACATTGGGGTCACTTTGGTGATTTAATACAAATGCATTGGCTCACTGTCTTGATAGTAATAGAAGGTAATCAAAGGGAAAACTAATGTTTCTACCCATTTGATGTCTAATAATTCTACCCATTTGAAGTAGCCTAGAAGCATTTGCATTTCATTATATATCACAAAAAGTGCCATAATTACATGATTCCCTGTCACTAAAAAACAGACCTTTTTGTCTTTGGCCACTCTCACCCCTGGCATTAAGATTAATCAGGAAATGGAACACAAACTCAAGAAAATTACAACCATCAGGGAAATGGTACTGAGCAAATTGTTGGAGCTGTGGGCTGGCAAGTTCCCAGGTCCTGATGGACTTCATCTAGGATCTTAAAAGAAGTGGCTAGTGAAGTATTTAATGTGTTGGTTTTATTTTCCAAAGTTCCCTAGGTTTGGGGATGATCTATTTTCTAATATAATATTATTATATTCGAAAATAACTAATGTAACTTCTTTATTCAAAAAGGGAGAGATGTTGGAAGCTTTTATTAAGGTTAAAGCAGGGCACTTGGAAAATATCAAGATAATCAGGCAGAGTTAACATAGTTACGTGAAAAGGAAATCATATTTAACTAATTCATTGGAGTTCTTTGAAGAAGTAACATGTACTGTGGATAAAGGGGAACCAGTGGATGTACTGTACTTAGATTTCCAGAGGCATTTGATAAGGTGCCACATCAAAGGTTATTGTGGAAAATAAAAGCTCATGGTAGATTTTAAAGCAGATGTTTTTAAGACAGAACTAGATAGATTATTGATGAGCAAGGGGGTGAAAGGCTAGTGGAGGTAGGTGGAAATGTCAAGTTGTCGTTACAATCAGATCAGCCATGATCCTATTGAATCGTGGAGCAGGCTCAAAGGGCCAAGTGGCCTACTCCTCCTAAGTTGTATGTTCACTTGTCAATTATTTCCCCATTCTGCAAGGTTATTAATGTCCTCCTGTAATCTGCAGTCATTCTCAGTACTAATTATTCTCCTTGCCCCAATTTAGTGTCATCTACAAATTTGGAAACAGTGCTCTGATTCCGAAGTCCAAATCGTTAATTGTGAACAGCAGTGGTCCCAGCATTGATCCTTGTGCAACACACTTCCCACCTTCTGCCACTCTGAATAACTACCCTTTACTGACTCTGCTTTCTGTCTTGAACACAGTAAGAAGTCTCACAACACCAGGTTAAAGTCCAACAGGTTTATTTGGTAGCACAAGCCACTAGCTTTCGGAGCGCTGCCCCGTCATCAGGTGAGTGGGAGTTCTGTTCACAAACAAGGCATATAAAGACACAAACTCAATTTACAAAATAATGGTTGGAATGCGAGTCTTTACAGGTAATCAAGTCTTAAAGGTACAGACAATGTGAGTGGAGAGAGGGTTAAGCGCAAGTTTATTCTATGATTTCTATGATTTCTATGAGATGTGTATTGTCTCCAGACAGGACAGTTAGTGAGACTTTGCAAGCCCAGGCAAGTCGTGGGGGTTATAGATAGTGTGACATGAACCCAAGATCCCGGTTGAGGCTGTCCTCATGTGTGCGGAACTTGGCTATCAGTCTCTGCTCAGCGACTCTGCGTTGTCGTGTGTCGTGAAGACTGCCTTGGAGAACACTTACCCAAAGATCAGAGGCCGAATGCCCGTGACCGCTGAAGTGTTCCCCAACAGTAAGAGAACACTCCTGTCTGGTGATTGTCGAGCGGTGTTCATTCATCCGTTGTCGTAGCATCTGCATGGTCTCCCCAATGTACCATGCCTCGGGACATCCTTTCCTGCAGCGTATCAGGTAGACAACGTTGGCCGAGTTGCAAGTGTATGTACCGTGTACCTGGTGGATGGTGTTCTCACGTGAGATGATGGCATCCGTGTCGATGATCCAGCATGTCTTGCAGAGTTTGCCGTGGCAGGGTTGTGTGGTGTCGTGGTCACTGTCCTCCTGAAGGCTGGGTAGTTTGCTGCGGACAATGGTCTGTTTGAGGTTATGCGGTTGTTTGAAGGCAAGAAGTGGGGGTGTGGGGATGGCCTTGGCGAGATGTTCGTCTTCATCAATGACATGTTGAAGGCTCCGGGGAAATACTAGACGACGAAGGGTACTTCGGCGGACAGAGTACCCTTCGTCTTCCAGTACCGGGGATCATTGACACGGATTCCATCATCTCACGTGAGAACACCATCCACCAGGTACACGGTACATACACCTGGTGGATGGTGTTCTCACGTGAGATGATGGCATCCGTGTCAATGATCCCCGGTACTGGAAGACGAAGGGTACTCTGTCCGCCGAAGTACCCTTCGTCGTCTAGTATTTCCCCGGAGCCTTCAACATGTCATTGATGAAGACGAACATCTCGCCAAGGCCATCCCCACACCCCCACTTCTTGCCTTCAAACAACCGCATAACCTCAAACAGACCATTGTCCGCAGCAAACTACCCAGCCTTCAGGAGGACAGTGACCACGACACCACACAACCCTGCCACGGCAAACTCTGCAAGACATGCTGGATCATCGACACGGATGCCATCATCTCACGTGAGAACACCATCCACCAGGTACACGGTACATACACTTGCAACTCGGCCAACGTTGTCTACCTGATACGCTGCAGGAAAGGATGTCCCGAGGCATGGTACATTGGGGAGACCATGCAGATGCTACGACAACGGATGAATGAACACCACTCGACAATCACCAGGCAAGAGTGTTCTCTTCCTGTTGGGGAACACTTCAGCGGTTACGGGCATTCGGCCTCTGATCTTCGGGTAAGCGTTCTCCAAGGCGGCACACACGACAACGCAGAGTCGCTGAACAGAGACTGATCGCCAAGTTCCGCACACATGAGGACAGCCTCAACCGGGATCTTGGGTTCATGTCACACTATCTATAACCCCCACGACTTGCCTGGGCTTGCAAAATCTCACTAACTGTCCTGTCTGGAGACAATACGCATCTCTTTAACCTGTGCTTAACCCTCTCTCCACTCACATTGTCTGTACCTTTAAGACTTGATTATCTGTAAAGACTCGCATTCCAACCATTATTTTGTAAATTGAGTTTGTGTCTTTATATGCCCTGTTTGTGAACAGAACTCCCACTCACCTGATGAAGGGGCAGCGCTCCGAAAGCTAGTGGCTTTTGCTACCAAATAAACCTGTTGGACTTTAACCTGGTGTTGTGAGACTTCTTACTGTGTTTACCCCAGTCCAACGCCGGCATCTCCACATTCTGACTTGAAGCCAGGTAGCAATTCATGCTGCCACTTGTCCCTTGGCTCTACATTCTTGAGCACCTTATATACCTTTTTGAAAATCTAAATAAATTACATTTATTGTAATTATCATTGTCTATTCTCTGTTATCTCCTCAAAAAATCAGTAGAGTAGGTCAAGCAAGATTTTGTTTTTGAATTTCATGCTGACTAGGCATTATTATCTTTTTCTTTTCTGGGTGTTTTTCTATTCTTCCCTTTAGCAGGGATTCCATTGATGTTAAGCACTTCATTAAATGAATTTCACTGTAAATCTGGCACAGTTGATTAAGTAAGAAGTTTAACAACACCAGGTTAAAGTCCAACAGGTTTATTTGGTAGCAAAAGCCACACAAGCTTTCGAGGCTCTGAGCCCCTTCTTCAGGTGAGTGGGAATTCTGTTCACAAACAGAACTTATAAGACACAGACTCAATTTACATGAATAATGGTTGGAATGCGAATACTTACAACTAATCCAGTCTTTAAGAAACAAAACAATGGGAGTGGAGAGAGCATCAAGACAGGCTAAAAAGATGTGTATTGTCTCCAGACAAGACAGCCAGTGAAACTCTGCAGGTCCACGCAACTGTGGGAGTTACAAATAGTGTGACATAAATTCTGATTCTAGGATCGCATGATAAAGACTCAGGAGGAAAAAAGCAGAAATATTTATGTGAAATAGTGTGACATAAACCCAATATCCCGGTTGAGGCCGTCCTTGTGTGTGCGGAACCTGGCTATCAGTTTCTGCAGAAACTGATAGCCAGGTTCCGCACACACAAGGACGGCCTCAACCGGGATATTGGGTTTATGTCACACTATTTCACATAAATATTTCTGCTTTTTTCCTCCTGAGTCTTTATCATGCGATCCTAGAATCAGAATTTATGTCACACTATTTGTAACTCCCACAGTTGCGTGGACCTGCAGAGTTTCACTGGCTGTCTTGTCTGGAGACAATACACATCTTTTTAGCCTGTCTTGATGCTCTCTCCACTCCCATTGTTTTGTTTCTTAAAGACTGGATTAGTTGTAAGTATTCGCATTCCAACCATTATTCATGTAAATTGAGTCTGTGTCTTATAAGTTCTGTTTGTGAACAGAATTCCCACTCACCTGAAGAAGGGGCTCAGAGCCTCGAAAGCTTGTGTGGCTTTTGCTACCAAATAAACCTGTTGGACTTTAACCTGGTGTTGTTAAACTTCTTACTGTGTTTACCCCAGTCCAACGCCGGCATCTCCACAGTTGATTAAGGCAGTTGAATTGTACTAGCCAGGTTCAATTCCCAATCTACCCCCTCATCTCAACAGTAACAGTAGTCTGTATTGTACAATTGTGTGTTCCCACTGTCAAGTCACTTGCTGTCAGTCACTGCCTAAACTCAAACATGATGAATGGTTGCATACACAGTCATTGTAGAATCATTCCCTAACAAGGAGAGGAAGAAAGGCTGGAGGAGGATAAGACTTTATCATTAGCAGGAGTTTCTCTATTACCTCAGAGATGTGCAGCACACCCTCAAGTGTTTTTGCGCCTGAACAGCCTTGAAAATAATGACTCATTTCCAGAGACCAAGTACCTACCGTTGCAGAAAATATTCTTTTAATTGCAAGTGACAACAGAATTAACTTAGCTGTTAATACAAGAGAAGTGCAGAATTCTTGTGCTGATAACAAGCACCTGGGCCTCCCACACAGATAGAAAAGAGAACTTGCACACTGGACTCCACTTTGAAAACCTGTGATCTATTGTACAACCCTCAGAATTGAGATTATGTAGTCTTGTATCTATAATTGCTGGTTTGTCAATTTTGGATTTAGTGAGCCTGAAGATTTGGCAAGGGCAGTTTTTAGTATATAGTGGTTGAATCTTTAATCTGAGCACCAATAACCATTTCAGATAAATGTAGTTCAATGACTCGCCCCTCACTCCAAGGCTGCATATTTAATGCCAATGCGATCCATTTAAAAAAGACTTGCATTTATATAGCACGTTTTGCAACTATTGGACTTCCACATTCCAACCAATGGAATGTTTTAGAAGTATAGTCACAGTTGTAATGTAGGAAACCCATCAGTCAATTTTTACACAATAAGCTCCCACAAACAGCACTGTAATATTGGCCAGATAATATGTTTTTGTGATGCTGATTGAAGTATAAATAATGATCAGGACACCAGGGATAGCTCCCTTGCTGTTCTTCAATTATAGTCCATGGGCTTTTAAACTTCTAGGGCAGGCAGGCCTTGGTTTAATGTTTCACCTGAAAGACCATACCTTCAGCAGTGCACTCTCCCTCAGTACTGCACTGGAGTGTCAGCCTTGATTTGTTTGCTCAAGTCCTGGAGTGGGACCTCAGCCCGGAACCTTGTGTTTCATAGGTGTGAGTGCTATCAACTGCTTTCGTATCGTTACTGGCAAAAAGTCAAAAGCTTTGTCCTACCACCCTATCATATATACCATGTAGCTTGACCTTTTCTTCCTTAGGTGTTTGGGGTGGCACAGTAGTTTTATCTGCTGCCTCTCAGCGCCAGGGACCTGGGTTCGAATCCCGGCTTGGGTCACTGTCTGTTTGGAGTCTGCACATTCTCCCTCTGCGTGGTTTTCCTCAAGGTGTTCCAATTTCCTCCCACAGTCCGAAAGATGGCTAAATTCTCCCTCGGTGTATCCAAACAGGTGCCGGAGTGTAGCAACTCGGGGAATTTCACACTAACGTCAGTGCAGTGTTAATGTAATAAATAAACTTTAAACTTGACCTGCGATAAAGCCTGTTAAATGCAAGTTGCAAGCTCAGCATTATATGGATCATTTAGACCACAAAACTAGACTAGGGGATTCTTTAATCCTTGAAAGAGCACATTAAAGCACATTGAGACCTTTGTCCCTAAGAAGACAGCAGCATGCTCAGCATTAGTTACCAGATTTGACAAAGCAATGGTTACAAACCTCCAAACATTTAAGGATCGCATAGAGATTTGGGTCTTCAGAATGAGCAGGCAGGAATTTCATTTGACATTGATCTATTAATTCATTCAGATTGAGGTGTTCTTGTTAATTTCAGGGTTACATCAATAATTGAAACTGTTTCCAACTTTTGGAAAAGTTTTAAATTATTGCATAGAACCAGATTATAATTGGGGACGGAGTGGGAATCCAATGATGATTGCCACTCTGAGGAAGTTCAGGTCCTATTATAGTGTTTTCTTTGAAGACTAAATACTTTACCATGATTTGATGTAGCAACAGCAATTTTTAGTGCCGATTAAACATTGGATTAATATATCCTCTTAATTTTGAAGAGATTCAAAAATGTAAGTTTCTTTGAGGAGTAAGGAGTTTCTATAATATCTCAAGTCATTCAAAATGATTCTTTTGTGAGTCTGCTTTTCATACACAGATAGTCCCATTCATACGGTCTTCAGGGAAAGCATGGTTTACAATTGGGTTTTAACTATCACGTATAGGGCGGCACGGTAGCACAGTGGTTAGCACTGCTGCGTCACAGCTCCAGGGACCTGGGTTCGATTCCCAGCTTGGGTCACTGTCTGTGTGGAGTTTGCACATTCTCCTCGTGTCTGCGTGGGTTTCCTCCGGGTGCTCCGGTTTCCTCCCACAGTCCAAAGATGTGCGGGTTAGGTTGATTGGCCATGCTAAAATTGCCCTTAGTGTCCTGAGATGCGTAGGTTAGAGGGATTAGTGGGAAAATATGTGGGGATATGGGGGTAGGGCCTGGGTGGGATTGTGGTCGGTGCAGACTCAATGGGCCGAATGGCCTCTTTCTGTGCTGTAGGGTTTCTAAGATTTCTTTCTAAGTATCAATGCTTTGCATCATCTTTTACCGTGCTAATGCGATGAAGATTAAGTTAATCCGAACTTCATCCTGTTTTCAATTTGATCTTTTTAGATTCAAATGCCCACACGTACTCTAAAAAAGCTAATCACCATTTGGGTATGATTTGCCACTGTGATGCCAAGTTCATCTATCGTTGTGCCCTGGTTTGGAGCCCATTTGTATTCATTTCTTTGTATTGAATTCTTGTTGGAAAAGCAGTTTCATTGTTTGTCAAGCTTTTTGTTGTTTAGTTATGATGGTGCAAGTGTGCCATCTTGTGGATAGACATCCATTCTCTGTCACTCATGGGGGTGGGAAGATGGCAATGTGCATGCCTCACTAATTGGCCAAATGATTGATATTTATAGATTGCAGTGTGGTCGGCCATGTCTATCACACACTTAGTAAATTTTAAAAGTGTGAGGAAGAATAAGGAGGCCACATACTCTTTAAACAATAGAGTATAAATGGGTAGCAGTGCAAGATTAATACGGCTAGTAAGAAAGCAAACACTTGTCGAGGGCTAGAATTGAAAAGCGCAGAACTTGCATGAAAGTTGTATAGAACCTTGATTGCACAGAAAACTGTGCACTTATTATGAAAAAGAAAGGTACAAAAGAAGATTCCAAAGAACTGAGAGGATAGATGTACTTAGAAGGAATAACTGAACAAGCTGGCATTCTTTCCTCTTTTCTAGAAAAAGATTGCAAACATGTCAACTCTTTACCTTAAAATAATTAAAGTGAACTTAATGGAAGAGTCCAAAACTAGATGATATAAATCCATGATAGCAATAAATTTATTAGTGAATTTAGGAGAAACCTCTTCCTTCAGAAAATGGTGGGTAATGTGGAACTTGCTGCTATAGGGAGTAGTTGAGCCATATCAGATCTTACAGCATCAGAAATGGTCACTTAAGCATTCTCCATCATTACATAAGATCATGGCGGACCTTGGCTACACTTTCCAAGGGGAGGGGAGGGAGCACAGGGGGTACCCTTTGCCCATGATTACCTTAGTATCCAAAAATCTATTGATTCCTGTCTTTAATATACTCGAGAACTGAACATCCACAGCTCTCAGGAGTGTGTGAAGAAACCCCCTGTGTTCACCAGACCCCCCCGCGCCCCCCCCCCGGCTCACCTCACTCCCCTGCCCCCCCCCCCCCGTGCTCGCCGCCGCCCCCATGCTCACTGTGCCCCCCCCTGGTGCTCGCCCCCCCTCCCCAAGCTTGTAGCCACCCCCCCCCCCTCTCCTCGCCCCGGCCCCCTCCCCCAGCCCATTGCTAGCTCACACTCCCGGCCTGGTACTCATTCCCCACTTGGAAGTCTCTTCCTCCCTTCCCGGTGAGCGAGCTGTTTTTCAGGCTGAAGAAAGCTGCTGCTCCTATCAAGAGGCTGGTTCTCTCCCATATTTGCTGCTAATAGGCTCACTAGTAATCCTTGCAACAGGAAACACAGGAGAGAAATGTTCTGTGATTGTTTGAAGAATCTTTGCATTCACAAGCTGACATATATTGAACAAGGAGTCGGGGGGCTGGATGGAGAGGTCTAGTTGGCTGGGTAGTGACCCCTGGGCCACATTTTGGACAAGCTAGTTCTAGATTCTCGTGCCACAGGAAATATCCTCCCAACTTCTACCTGTCAAACCCTTTAAGAATTTTATGTTTCAATGAGGTCGCCTCTCGTTTGAAAGTTCTTGGCAATATAGACCTTGACTCCTCTGCACAATTCCCCTCAGCCTCAGACATGAACCATGTTGTGCAGACATGATGGGCCGAATGCACTGTAGGATTCTATTGTATTGTTGCACACCTTCCTTCAATAAGGAAACCAAAACAGTATAATTACTCCCAGTGAGATCTCAGCAAGGTGCTATATAATTGTTTACTCTATTGCTAAAGGGTTAGATTATAAGATACCATTTTCTTTCTTCATTGTTTGTGGTACCTGCATGTTAACTTTGGGAAATGTGGGTATCCAGAGTGGTTGGCTTTGTATGTGAATCACAATCATTTATGATTTTAAAAATATTCTGCTTTTCTATTTTGACTACCAAAGTGTAAAACTTCACATTTTTTCATATTATATTCCATCTGCCATGTTCTTGGACACACTTAAACTGTCTATATATTCTTATGAACCCTTCTCACAACATACTTTTCACAAATCCCTTCCTCTGTCCTCCAAAGTCGTTAGTTTAGAACATTGTTCATATCCAACCCTGTACCATATTACACTCGTCCATCAACCCCCCCCCCCCCCCCCCAATTTATCTATATTTGTTCCTGGTCCCTCCCCTGCGCGTGGGCTCACTCTCGCTCAAAATCGGTGGTGGAGAGGTGCAATGAGAGCACAACAACTGAGATCAAGTGGCAGTCAAATGTGGGTGCCCAGCAAGGGGAGAGCTGAAATCCAGAGGGGGACTAGGGGAATACAGCCACAGGCAGAGCCAAGGGAAAATGTGTTGAGGGGACACCATGCACTTCAGATTTGACCCACACTAACCGCAGTTGCCAGTGTTTGCTGTGCCTGTTTCTCCTGCATGTTTGTTGCTGATGGGTTCAATGCCCATAGTTGTAAATGTGGGAGAAAAGCAGGCTGTGACTGGAGGGGCAGTCCCCTGAAGAAGTCTTTGAACTCTGAGCCATCTTGCCAGCATTTTCAACAATCACTCCAGGGGTCACATGGAGGGCCTTCATGGCTGACTTCCTTTCAGATATTGTTAGATGTTGAAAGCTTTACTTTAATCAACCACACTCCCACATACATGGTAGTAAAGGACTTAATGAATGCACCATTAATTTTTGTCCCTTGACTGGAAAACAAGTCTCAGATTGATTTGACATAGTTTTCCAGCACAGTCTATTTTGGCTTAATCTAACGTCTTGTGTTACGCTGGCAGGTATTGTTTATAGTCACTTTTCTACTTTAAAGTACTAACCAAAACCAGATTCAAACCTACACCATATTCATAGAGCTTCACAGTAACAAATGGCCGTGATACTGTTTTTAATTGTCAGCAATTCACATGATGGCTGCAGTTGAATCTCGGCCTCATTTCTATGGGTGCCTGCTATTGCACCTTGTAGAAATTGACCAGGTCTCTGTTGTGAATCAGAGACAGCAATAGAGTCCAAGATGGATTTGACTCAGGTGGATTAGACTTCACTAGTCCATTGAACACATCAAAAGCCTCAACCCACAAATAGTATATTTATATGTGACATTTAAGAGGCTGGTGGATAGCTTGCACTTTGTACTGAACATGTCAACTTGAGATGAGTACCAATGTCTGTCTATTATGGACAGTTCAAAAGTGCTCCCAGAATCTTGGGCAATCGAATAAGCGTGAAAGATCTGTATCAGAATGGTCCTGAAAACACTCCATACATAGGCTACCCAGCCTATCTCCTATCACCAACCACTGTTTGCTGGGTCGGATCTCAAACAATGACGAGACTGGAGTACAGGAACGAGAGAGAATCTGGTGAACTGCTGCGGCAACAATGATCTCTCCCTCAATGTCAACAAAACGAAGGAGATTGTCATCGACTTCAAGAAGCGTAAAGGAGAACATCAACATGTTGTTTACATCAACGGGGACAAAGTAGAAAGAATCGAGAGCTTCAAGTTTTTAGATGTCCAGATCGCCGACACTGTAATTAAGAAAGCTCACCAATTCCCCTACTTTCTCAGAAGACTAAGGAAATTTGGCATGTTAACTATGACTCACCAAATTTTACAGATGCACATAGAAAACATTCTGGTTGTATCACAGCTTGGTATGGCGCCTGCTCTGCCCAAGACCGCAAGGAACTACAAAAGGTCGTGAATGTAGCCCAATCCATCACGCGAACCAGCCTCCCATCCATTGACTCTGTCTACACTTCCTGCTGCCTTGGCAAAGCAGCCAGCATAATTAAGGACCCCATGCACCCTGGACATTCTCTCTTCCACCTTCTTCCTTCAGACGTTTGAATGGACTTACCTTGCATTAAGTTGATCTTTCTCTACACCCTAGCTATGACTGTAACATTACATTCTGCACTCTCTTGTTTCCTTCTATATGAATGGTATGCTTTGTCTGTATAGCACGCAAGAAACAATACTTTTCACTATGTTAATACGTGACAATAAATAAATCAAAATCATTGTTGTTCAAGGATCGAGGACAAAGGGGTGCGCAAGTTTTTTTCACTTAAATACTGTCCATGCATTTCCAGTGCCTAGGATGTGTTTAGACTTCCAGCACAGGGCTCCACTAATGGTTAAGCTAGTGAGAAATAGAATTATATCAACCTGAAAAGTTTGCTCCTTAAAAATTTATCAGATCTTATCTGACACTGCCTCACTGCATTTTGGATTCTCCTATTAAAACTGCTCAATATGATGAATGCTGCTGCTAGTGTTACTGTAACTCACACCACAGAATGTAGTGAAAAAGGAGGAAAAGGGAAAAAAGAAAGCCCTGTTG
Organism: Mustelus asterias; assembly: GCF_964213995.1. Classification (NCBI taxonomy): domain Eukaryota; kingdom Metazoa; phylum Chordata; class Chondrichthyes; order Carcharhiniformes; family Triakidae; genus Mustelus; species Mustelus asterias. The sequence continues at coordinate 129,311,043 of NC_135802.1, forward strand.
GTGGGAAGTTCTGATGAAAAGGATAAACTTTGTAATCGAGCATCTATCTGCTGTATTGTAGAGGCCATTCCTGACATTTACTGTTCAGTGCAAGCCACCACTGCCTTCAGCAGAATACTTATCAAAGGTTGTACATCGTGATAAAGCACAGGAAGAGGCCACTTGGCACACTGCTAGTAAAAGCTGTCAACTTATTACTCCCCCACTCTTAGAGCTCTGTAATTTTTTTCTTCCAAGTCGTTATCCAGTATCCACCACCCTTTCAAGTGGTGCATTCCAGATCACAATTTGCTGTGGAAAATTTTACCGTTCACCTTAAATCTGTGTCCTCTGGTTTACTGACTCTTCAAACCATTCTCCTCTTAGGAGAACTGTAGTTTCACTATGTAACTGAAATCCTTTATCGCTGATAACATTCCTTGTAAATCTCCTCTGCATTCATTGTGTGGTTATGGCAGCATTACAAATGCAGATCTTAGATCATTTCTAAGTATGGGACTGGCTGCTTATAGGCTATTTGTTCCATATTTATGGAATGGTGTCAAACCTTATTTGCCTTTTAACAAATAATACTTTTCCAAGTGCTAATTGATATTCATCTGGATTAATGTGAGTTTCCCTATCCCTGTCATTTAGTTGACTGGGTTGTGAATTGCTGGGTTTATTCCCTTTTGAACAGGGTGTTCAGATGTAAAATGACTGGTTTGCTTGCCACCCACAGAACAGTGCCAACTGAAACAATTTTCCTCTGCTCAGCAGCAGCTGTCATTCTTAACAGTTGAAATTTTATTTTCTCTCTGCACAGGGTCCGAGTCTGAGCCATATCAAAGCGAAATAACTCTGCAAGTGCCAAGCCAAGCTGAACTAAGATTGAAATTATCTTCTCTTTCTTCCACTACTACTGATGATGCCAGCCACAGTGTGAGTGAAGATGACACTCCACTAGTCCAGTCTGATGAAGAGGAAGTTCAAATAGATACCAGTCTGGTCACAAATTCAGATCTAAAAGAGAATGCTGACAGTGACTCTCAGTAAAGTGTAAGATGATTTGAAATGGCTCGTCAAAAGTTAACAATGTTGCAGAATTGAAGGATCCATTGTGTAAAGGATATGTATCATAATCCAGATCCTTTTACTTTTTCAATGTGTTACCCAGTGTGGCTGCAGATAATTGTACATACACATTACCCATTACTTCAAATATAGAAGTACATTTCTCAGGCTTAACTAATGAACCTTCCCCCATTTCTATGCACAGCACTTATTGAATCAATAGGTTTTATTCTACCAAGCAATTCCCAACCATGTGGTATGATGCACAAAAAGGATCCTTTAAATGTAAATTTGCTTGTTTTTTCTGGTGGTTTCACTAATATTTGACTGAAGTTGTGCACTTTGACATTGATTAATAAAATACTTTTTACAATACTACTGCCTCACTCACCATTCCATTTAAGCTAATAGGGATGCAGCTAGAAAGATCAAAAACTGCTATATTTTTAAATACTTAACTCTTTTAGCTTTCCTTTCACACCTTTGATAGGCCAAGGTACAATGCATACTAAATTGTGAACCCAGTATTTAGAAAATCTTAGTCAGTGAAAGCAGGGGTAAAATTAAGTGAACTGTAAGGCAATATTAGTCACCATGGTGAGTGCCAGGGACACAATTCTAGCCTTGGCTGACTGTGGAGGTTGCACATTCTCCCTGTTTGCATGGGTTTCCTGCAGTCTCCTCCCACAGTCCAAAGATGTGTTGGTTAAGGGGGATTAGTGGGGTAAGGTAAAGGACACATAGTGGGGTAAATGGGTAATTAGTGGGTTAGAGTCAGTGCAGACTTGATGGGCCAAATGGCCTCCTGCACTGTACATAGAAATCATAGAAACCCTACAGTGCAGAAGGAGGCCATTCGGCCCATCGAGTCTGCACCGACCACAATCCCACCCAAGCCCTACCCCCACATATTTACCCGCTAATCCCTACACATCCCAGGACTCTTAAGGGACAATTTTTTTTTTTAACCTGGCCAATCAACCTAACCCGCACATCTTTGGACTGTGGGAGGAAACCGGAGCACCCGGAGGAAACCCACGCAGACACGAGGAGAATGTGCAAACTCCACACAGACAGTGACCCGAGCCGGGAATCGAACCTGGGACCCTGGAGCTGTGAAGCAGCAGTGCTAACCACTGTGCTACCGTGCCGCTACCGTACAGATTCTATTAAAATATAGTACTGGCTACCGTTACAATTAAGCATTCTATATACACTGAAAAATAAAAGTCTGACTGTTTGGCAATAATGTATTAACACCCTTGCTGAATTTAATGTAATTGATCAGTCTTTAATGTGAACAGTTAAAAGGGTAATAACTCAACTTCACAGGAAACTGCTCAAAAGTTTTATTAAACTTTTGTACAAACCTGAAAAGTAAAAAAAACTTGCAATTACAACGTGAACTCTTTCCGCACAGAAAGGAAAGGTGCAGAGCAGATCTAATAAATTAAATGTCAATCAGTAAGCAATAGTCAAATATGTCTGCTCTCAAAGAAGAAACAAAAAATACATAGTAAGGCCATAAAAACTGACAACCACATTTGAAAAACACTTGAAATCAGTTTTGTTGTTAAATACTCCAAAGCAGTTCAGTCTTCTGCAGCAACAACAACCAACTAACAACTGGGGAAAAAATAAAATGACTTCTTGACAGTCACCACTGGCAAGCTCAGTGCAACATGGGTAGCTACAATTAATGTTGCATTTTCAGCAATGAAAACTAGTTATAATGAACAACGTTTCCCTTTTCTTTCAATAAAATACACTGAAAGGGGCAACAGCTACACCATTATTTGTTCAGTGATGTAAGCAGCACTTAAATGTTACAAGAAACCCTGTAAGCATCCAAAACCGATGAAGAAACTGAAACATAAGGCTTTTCTTCATCTCTTGTTTCTCCCCCCACCCACCCCCACAAAAGGCTCAAGTATTTAAAACAATTTACAGGCATATGTACAAAGTTTATTTTTGTTTGTTTTCTTTTTTCTTTTTTAATCTTTATTTTTTTACAAATATGGAAAGTAAAACACAAATAGAAATGAAGGAGATGCATTTTCACATTTCACAAAGAAATATGCACATCCTCTAGTGGCTCTCCATTGTGACCATCTCACCAATGAACTGAACATTAATGCTGATTCAAAAAGGAAGGATGGAGAAGGAACACAGAGATGAAAGTGGAATTAAAATGGAATGTTACAAAGATTGCACATCTACAAAGGCGAAACAGGAGAACCCTGCTTCAATTTTTTGATAAAATGATTGACAGCACCAAAAACTTTTATGAATTTGCTAATGAAAGTCAGGCACAATTTTCTCCAGCCAGGCAGCCTTATTATTACAGATGCATAGTGATGTGCTGGTAAGGAGAAAAATATCACCTTTACTTTACTTTCAAAATTACCATTTTTATACTTTGTAAACCAGATCAAGTATCAGCTGCCATGACTCTAAAAACAATATTACAATTTTCTAAATAGAAAAGCAAATTTTTCAGCTTACACTTAACCAAAAACATAAACTTAGCCAAACTGAAGCAGTTTCTTTCAAGTTTTACCTCCCCCCTTCCTCCAAAAGCTGCTCGCATGACTGAAATTGCAAGATAAAACACACAGCACTTAACTTCAACCTAGTTCAAACGGGTTTAAAACATCCCACCTGTTCACAGTAACAAAAAATAATCAAACTCAAGAGGTTTGCTTCAGCCAAAAGGGCAGATGCAAACTAGGATTACTGTTCAGCCCTTTGACTTGGTTTTTAAACAGTGAATGAAAACACTACTACTGCATTCCAAAGAATACTGCCAACCGCAGCGTCTGGTGTTCCTAAAAAAAATAAGCCAACATTTTAATGCTAAAACAAACTGCTTTTTTTTCTAAAAACAAAACAGAAGTCATCTTTAGAGCTAGTGCAAAGACAGCTTGCATTCTTCTAGCAAGTACTCACAAATTATAGTACAAAAAGAACAATTGAGTACAAGACTTGGCAACTTCATGGGGAATTTGTAGCACTTCTGGACAAGGACGAAAGTCTAGTTGCTGGCACATCAATGGTCGCTCGCTTTCGAGGCCCTCTTTTCAATGCAGGCTTGCTGGTACTTGTATTGTTGTTGCTGTTAGCTGCTGCTTTTCCACAGATTTGATTGACCAAGTTGTTTATCTGATCCTGTAATGTTAAACCATTATTAAAAAGTTACTATTTTTATAATATACTATAAAAAATCAGCTGACAATGCGTGATGTATCTGCACAGTCTGGCATTTAATTAAGTGAAAATCTGACAAGTTGAGGAAGTCATAATCCAGTTCATAGCTGTTAAAATAAACTGCAGGTAATGTAGTGCCAAAGACCCGGGTTTGATTCCCGGCTTGGGTCACTGTGCAAAGTCTGCACGTTCTCCCAATGTCTGCGTGGGTTTCCTCCGGATGCTCTGGTTTTCTCCCACAGTCTGAAAGACATGCTGGTTAGGTGCATTGGCTATGCTAAATTCTCCCTCAGTGAACCCGAACAGGCGCCAGAATGTGACGACTAGAGGAATTTCACAGTAAGTTCATTGCAGTGTTAATGTAAGTCTACTTGTGACAATAATAAACTTTAAACTTTGATGGTGTCACTACAAGAGACCCCGAAATAGAGAAATACAACACTGGTAGAGTTCAGAGAGCATTTGATTGGTCTTTATTCTAAATTGGAGTCAGATCCAGGCAAGTTGGGCAGGTGGGGCCTGGACGTGGAAAGAAATGCAAAGTAACCTCTAAAAACACCTCCCCCTCGCAATTCTGGCAGTGCAATGTGAAATGCAGGTGATTTTAATTCCCAGGCCTTACCTGCATGCCATCAGTTTTTTGTCCTTGCAAAACAGAAATTTGGGCAAAAGACAGCCAACCGCTCAGAAAGTAAGTCACAGGGAGGACCCTATGGCAAGAAATACCAAAGTTCCCTTGCAGAGCCTGAGAAGCAGTACTTCATTCTTCATTTCATGAGATAATGATTTTAACAGTTAAGATTACAGTTGGGGGCCCCATGGCACCTACAAACCTGTCTACATAGTGAACATTGGAACAGTAGTAGGCCAGTTACCCACAGTCTCGTCTACCATTCAATATACCTAATCCATATACCCACCTTTGCCTCCTATCCTGTAATACCTAAAGATCATAAATATTTATCAATCTCAAATGTTAAAGGAACCTGCAGGCTTGGGACAGGTGCCAGCTGCTCTGAAGAGATTATTGCTAAAGATGGTGGATCCATGCCAGATGTGGGAGGGGTGTGGACAATTTTACCTGACCACATACATGGCTTGTCACCATATAGGGTTCATCGCCCTCTTCTAGATCTAGCTGGATTTTACCTGGTGTGGGAGTGCTTGAGGCTGACACTGGCTAAAATCTAAAGAATTTTGTTCTCCAACACTAACAGCCTCTCACCTTGATGGCAGCAATCATGAATGTGAACCTTGGAAATGCATTCACTCAGTTAATGTTCAGGGAAGTGATTAAGATGCAAGTGTGTTTGTAATAACACACTACTGGACAAACTCTACAGGTAAGTAGACTCTTTTAACTGATGACAGTTCAAACTATACATGAGGTGGTATACGAATACAGAATGACCCTGAGTTTGCTGGCAAATAACAGCACATTTTAATAGTGCAATATGTTATTAGTGTGTAAATCACATAGCAAACTCTAGCAAGAGAAATACTCTGAATTGTGAATTACTGAAAGTTGCTGGACAGTTTTCACCACTCTGCTGATAACCTCTCAAAACGACAGCTCACCCTCAACTTGTACATGGTTTAAATAACTTACTGGATTTTTCACAGCAAGTTAGGTGTAGTACTTAATAACACAAGCATCTTTTTATCAACACGATAGTGGTTAATGTGATGCCTATCAACCTGTCCAGAAGATAGGGATCAATGTAAACTGATGAGTTTCAACCCTGCATGTAATAAATTTTTCTTGGAGATTTAAATGTAATATTTTACAATTAATTTCATCTTATTTTTCGTATTTTTTTTGCTACCCAATTATTCTTTCCCTCTATTTCTCTTTTTATACCTAGCTGGACTCAAATACAGCCTATTTCCTTCTCTATTCTAGCTGCACTTTCAGAAACTTACAGGATATTTTTTGAGCTGCGTGTTGAGGGTAAAAGTCTAAATAATGGGGCACACCGGCCAAATCTGTGTCAGTAATATATTCCTGGGGCCAGCCATTAATGAGCTTCTGCACATCACCAACCATTAGCTCCAACTTTCTGCTCAAAGGCAGAAGACAAACAGGATGAATAGAAGTGAACAGTTCTGTACTACTGACATTGTGGTAAGGTTATCATTCTGACAAGAGTACTACTGACAAAGCTTCAGACTAGATCTCACTATCTTTTCTTAAAAATGTACATAACATGGAGGGGAGCTTCAAAGCAAAAAATAAAAAGGATAGATTACCAGATTGGGCCTTTTTTATTATATAGATATGGTGTATAATCTCCATAGTGAGTTCAGGTTCAGGGGAAATCATACTTTGAATATTCAAACTGCAGACAGATGATGTGTTAAAATTCCAGGACCTTCACTTTCTGCCTGCTCATTTTGACACTCAGCTAAGCTGGATTTGAAAATTGAGAGCACTTGACAAAAAAATCCTTCACTACAAAAAACCTCAGTCAGGTCACTTAAGTCCCAAGTTATGTAAAACAGTGATAACAAGCACTCAAACGCTTAGTTTAATGAATACAATTCAAAGAATAAACCCTCAAACCCAATGATGGTCCAGGTTTTCAGTAGTTAGATGGAATATACAATGATTAGATTGAGATACACACCACGCAAATGAATATAAACCAGTATGTTAGTCATTGGAAATGTGACTATTCCTACATCTATGACAACACAGACTAAGCCTTAAAAATAGACCTTCATTTCTTATGCTACTGCGAAAGCTCTTCCACTTGCTGTAGACTGACTGTTTTCTGAAGTAAACTCAGTTTTTGTAGTAGCCAACCCAGATCTATGAACAATGCACTGAAAAAGCCGATTAACAAAATAGCACCTCTTTTAACGATATTAAATTGCAGAGGAGGTTTACCAGGATGTTGCCTGGTATGGAGGGGAGATCCTATGAGGAGAGGCTGAGGGATTTGGGATTGTTTTCGCTGGAAAGGCGGCGGCTAAGAGGGGATCTTATTGAAACATATAAGATGATTAGAGGTTTAGATAGGGTGGATAGTGATAGCCTTTTTCCTCTGATGGAGAAATCCAGCACGAGGGGGCATGGCTTTAAATTGAGGGGGGGTAGTTATAGAACCGATGTCAGGGGTAGGTTCTTTACCCAGAGGGTGGTGAGGGATTGGAATGCCCTGCCAGCATCAGTAGTAAATGCGCCTAGTTTGGGGGCGTTTAAGAGATCCGTAGATAGGTTCATGGACGAAAAGAAATTGGTTTAGGTTGGAGGGTCACAGTTTTTTTTTTTAACTGGTCGGTGCAACATCGTGGGCCGAAGGGCCTGTTCTGCGCTGTAATGTTCTATGTTCTATGTTCTATGTTCTAAATAGTTAGCAATTACCCCAAATCCTGAAAGAAAACAATCTGCATCTGGTATCTCATATGATGCAAGTTTGGCTGGCAAGGTTCTTGGTGTTATTTATGAGGGGTGAGAAAGATGAGTGTGCTCTTTGCCCCTTGTCAACACAATTACTGAAGCAGCATGCAAGTTGGTAAGCACCAGAATAATTCAGATTGATGCCATTGTAAGACAAGCAATTCCTTTAATATGCTTGAACTACATACACTATTGTGCACTATTGACCTTGTTCTAAGGAGCACAGGCTTTTCTTGATGTCTATGCAGAAGCAATAATCGAAGCAGCATTTGAAAACACAAAAGCTGATGTTAAGATTGGGGAGTGAATGATAATACCAGTTAGATTTGCAAATAACTAAGCACTTCTAAGTCATCCTTCTGTGGTTGTCACAAGAACTCAACAGATTAGAAACAGCAGCAGGCACGAACTTTGGAAAGAAAGTGAACATTGGCAAAACCTAAAATGATGCATATCCCCAAATCAGCAAGAAATATTCATTTTTCATAGAAGAAAATGAAACAGTTGCACGGTGGTTAGCACAGCACCAGAGACTTGGGTTCAATTCTGGCCTCAGGTGACTTGTGTGGAATTTGCACCTTTTCCCCATGTCCGCGTAGGTTTCCTCCGGGTGCTCCTGTTTCCTCCCACACTCCAAAGATGTGCAGGTTAGGTGGATTGGCCATGTTAAATTGCCCCTTAGTGTATGGCATGTGTGGCAGTCTCAGAGGAACCACAAAGTGCAAGAAATAGGCTATACTGGGAAAGGAAATTGGAGACAGCATTATCCATCAGCCCTCTCAGACCGAGGTAAAACAGCAGGTAAGTTATCCCCAGTATCCTGGCCAATAATTATCCCAAATCAACATCCAATATAGGAATAATATTAATCTTGAAAGTAGTCACAGGTGGACAGAGTGATGAAGAAGGCATCTGGCATGCTTGGTTTCATTGGTCAGAACATTGAATACAGGAGTTGTGACGTCTTGTTGAAGTTGTACAAGACATTGGTACGGCCACACTTGGAATACTGTGTACAGTTCTGGTCATGCTATTATAGAAAGATTATTAAACTAGAAAGAGTGCAGAAACGATTTACTAGGATGCTACCGGGACTTGGTTTGAGTTATAAGGAGAGGCTGGATAGACTGGGACTTCTTTCTCTGGAGCGTAGAAGGCTGAGGGGTGATCTTATAAGAGGTCTATAAAATAATGAGGGGCATAGACCAGCTAGATAGTCAATATCTTTTCCCAAAGGTAGGGGAGTCTAAAACTAGAGGGCATAGGTGAGGGGGGGGAGAATTTTTTTCACACACAGGGTGGTGTCTGGAACAAGCTGCCAGAGGTAGTAGTAGAGGTGGATACAATTTTGTCTTTTAAAAATTAGATCTTTAGATCTAATTTTAGATCTAACCTTTAGACCTCTGAAGGTTGCCACTCAAGTGGATAGAGCCGTGAAGAAGGCCGATAGTGTGTTGGCGTTCATTAACAGGGGGTTTGAGTTTAAGAGCCGTGGGGTTATGCTGCAACTGTACAGGACCTTGGTGAGACCACATTTGGAATATTGTGTGCAGTTCTGGTCACCTCACTATAAGAAGGATGTGGAGACACTGGAAAGAGTGCAAAGGAGATTTACCAGGATGCTGCCTGGTTTGGAGGGTAGGTCTTATGAGGAAAGGTTGAGGGAACTTGGGCTTTTCTCTTTGGAGTGGAGGAGGTTGAGAGGAGACTTGATAGAGGTTTACAAGATGATGAGGGGGATAGAGTGAACGTTCAAAGACTATTTCCTCGGGTGAATGGAGTTGTAACTAGGGGGCATAACTATAGGGTTCATGGTGGGAGATATAGGAAGGATGTCCGAGGTAGGTTTTTTACTCAGAGTGGTTGGGATGTGGAATGGACTGCCTGCAGTGATAGTGGAGTCAGAAACTTTGGGAACATTTAAGAAGCTATTGGATAGGCACATGGAGTACTTCGGGATGATAGGGAGGAAATAGCTTGATCTGGGTTTCAGACAAAGCTCGGCACAACAACGTGGGCCAAAGGGCCTGTTCTGTGCTGTACTGTTCTATGTTCTAAAAAGCATTTAGACAGTTACATGGTTAAGATGGGTATAGAAGGATATGGGCCAAATGAGGGCAATTGGGACTAGCTTCGGGGTTCAAAAAAAAAGGGCGGCATGGACAAGTTGGGCCGAAGGGCCTGTTTCCATGCTGTGAACCTCTATGACTCTAAACCTCTATCCAAAAACATGCAGCTTTTCTTACCTGATCCAACAACACACTGCAATTTTGGGAAATTGCAACCAGTGTACCCATATGTTTCTGTTAAGGCAGATTCATGTCCTTGAACCCCACTTGAGCATCCAATATGGGTGATGTGAAATAATTAAAATAATGCAATGATTAAATAATAATTCCTATAAATTGGTACCCAAACAGGGATCTGAGGGCTATGACACACCACCCAGAATATAATGGTAGATTCTGCATATTAACAACTGTGGAGGATCTAGAAAATAACCCCAAGGAGCCATGTGTTCAATTGTGGCAAGACAGAAACCATACATAGTAACCGATATGCTTAAAGAACAAGGAAGCCTTCTTGTTATAGTCCTCAGAGGATGAAAGGAAACACCACAACTAGCGAAGGACACAACTGAAAACAGCAGCAAAGGTTTGAGACAGTTCGTCACAAAAGAAAAAAAGATTATGTAGGAGAAGTTAATATTAGGCTTTCCACAATATAAAAATGTAAACTCCCTGGGTTAGACATTTGATTTGTAATTACTTGTAATGAAAGGATTAATTAAAAAGCCCACAGTGGAAGTTAAAAGTTGCTGTGAGAAAGAACTAGGTCAAGTGTTTTCAGCATGCTCTATTCCTATTTTAAAAAAGGAAAACTTTCCAAGTGTTAATTGTATATCAGTTATGTTTAGTCGTAGGCAAGTGGAAGGCATTAACTGTAATTGACTTGAACCCCTTTAAAGACACATACTGTGGCTGTTGGATTAGGTGGTGTGCATTTGTAATGTGCAACTCTGTAAATAAATATAGAAGTGTGATTGGCTCCAATTCTCCCCTTCGCCAACTGGCTTTCTGGAGAAAAAGTTTGTGGGAGGTGGTGTGTGTGCGTAGAGAGTGGGTGGGGGAGGGTGGTGCAGCTGCATACTGTGAATATGGTTGATTATGTTCATTTCTATTATAATAGTGCACTTTGAATTTGAAAACTTTGAATTACATTTTAAAGTTAAAGACATTGGTGTGGGTTTTCTTTTGACTAAAGCTTACTTGTGCAACTATGAACAGAACTGTGTTCAATCAATTTGAACTTTTCAAAGCACTTTCATTGGAATACAGCTAAAAATTGCTATTGCTTTCTGCAGTAACTGGCTTATTAAAACTGACTTCCTTTCAAGTCAATTCGAACATTTACAAAGCACTGACTACAAGCCAGAGACTTGATGATGTGATTGTCTCCCCCTCGTCACTAAGGTGTCGACAGGAAGTAATCTGAATAGTAAAATGGGTTGAAAGAAACATTACTAAACTAACCTGTGACAGAACAAAAGGAAAAGGATTTGTTTCCTTTTCTACAGTTGCTAGTTACAGCATAGTTTTATATCAATGTTTCTTTAAAAGGCTTGTATTAATGTTTCAGAGCTTAGGAAGCTCAACCCTCTTTTTCCATTTTGTGCTAAAGAGTTTCGTTTTACTGAAAACCTTTCTTTAGTTCTATTCAATATTTTTTGGAAAGTTACCTGAAGAAAAACAGAATAATTTACTGACGCTTTGTGAGCATGTTATCTTGATTATTTTATCTGCAATATATAGTGCATAGCTATTAAAGTTTTGGTCTGAATTATTTTGAAATTGACATTAAACAGCCTATTAAAATTGTTTTCATTGCAGCCACAGTGAAATTCTGATTGTTGTAAATTAAGTGAAAGACTAATTCTGGCAAAAGAACTCATAAATAATCAGTATTTCTAACCAATGTCAAAGGACTCTATTTGAGGAGATTCTGATTGTTTAATCATCTTGGTGGTACTTGGGAATACAACTGCTGTTAAGTAGTATAATGATGTTTTGAGGGTATCTAATTGGATTGTGCTACAGAATTGCTTCACAGTATGTTTAAAGATAATAGTGGCCCTGCTAATGATTTCTGCTATTAAACTGATTTTAAATTCACAGGGATGGATTATTGTGCGTCTCAAGTTTTGAAAAAGTAGAGGAGAAAAGCGGAGATATCCTGAATTTAACTGTATCAGGCAGTTTTGATAAACGCAAAATATCAGGCAGTTTTGTGTCACTTGTACAAGAAATTTAAGCGAAGTATAGAATGGTTCTTTGTTCTTTTCTGATTGAGAAATTTTTTATAATTTGTGTGAAATGATGCAATGGTGTCTGACAATATTTTGTTCTGCCTTTTTATAAAGCTGCAAGGGAATTAACTCCTTCGACTGACAGCTGTATTTTATATTTACCTTACCATGCAACAACTTTTGTGCTGCTGAATCCAGGTTTATTGGGTCTTAATAAATATAAATTCCTTCATTTATAAATGGATATTCCCCCAAAGTGACAGAAGGAAATTATGATTTAACAAATTAACCCCTTGGGCTCTTAAGCAGAAGCTAATAGATTTGGATTTGTTTTTCCCTTTTAAATAGGTGTCTACAATGAGAATATTGATGGCACAGCAAGAGATCTAGCAGTTTTAATAATTTATCAGCAGACATCAAATGTCACAGCATGGTGACGATCTGGGTTTAAGATTTTTGACTTTCAAGGGCTCAGAATTATTCCATTCAAGTTACATTCTCCAATTATCTCCAAAATATTGCAAACACTTCTGTCTCAATGCAAAATCACCAAATTTGGGCATTATTTGTTTCTGAAATTGGAATGAATCAGTTAAATTGATACAAGTTCATATTTTAAGCATTTAAGAGAAGAAATTTACCTAAAATTTAAGGGGATAATCAAATTTTCTTCAAAAAGTGAGTGTAGTCTAGGTAGTTTCTGTGCATCAAAGAAGAAAGTTTTTTTTTAAAAAGAGTAACATCGAGACCCGACAGTCCAACAATAATGCCCTTTGTAATTGGGATCTTTTGAAATGAATGGTAAAAACACAGATACGGAACAATTGCCAGGCAGGAATGTTCCCTTCCAGTCGGGGAGCACTTCAGCAATCAAGGGCATTTAGCCTCCGAACTTCAGGTAAGCGTTCTCCAAGGCGGCCTTCAAGATACACACAACGCAGAATCACCGAGCAGAAACTGATAGCCAAGTTCCGCATGCATGAGGACAGGCTCAACTGGGATCTTGGGTTCATGTCACATTACTTGTAACCGCCACCATACTGCCTGGATTTGCAAAATCCTACTAACTGTCCTGGTTTGAGACAATTGACACCTCTTTAACCTGTGATTATCCTTCTCTCCATGCACACTGTACCTGTAAAGACTTGATTACCTGCAAAGACTTGCATCCCAACCATCCTTCACATTCCAATCCGTAATTATCTTGCAATTGTGTCTTTGCCTATATGCAGCGTGCTTGTGAACTTACCTCCACTCACCTGATGAAGGAGCAGCACTCCGAAAGCTCGTGATACCAAATAAACGTGTTGGACTTTAACCTGGTGTTGTGAGACTTCTTACTGTGCTTACCCCAGTCCAACGCCAGCATCTCCACATCATGCCTCATAGTGTCTGGGACCCAGGTTCAATTCTGGCCTTGGGTGACTGTGTCACTGAGTTTGCACATTCTCCCCATGTCTGGGGAGTTTCCTCTGGGTGCTCCAGTTTCCTCCCACAATCCAAAGATGGTTAGGTGGATTGGTCATGTTAAATTGCCCCTTAGTTTCCAAAGATGTGTAGATTAGATGGTTTAGCCATGGTAAATGTGTGGGGTTACAAGGATAGGGCGGGGGGTTGGGCCTGGGTAAGATGTTCTTTCAGAACATTGGTGCAGACTTGATGGGCCAAATGGCCTCCTTCGTGTAGGGATTCTATGGTATGGCAAATTCCACCAAGACCTGGGCCTAGACGGAAGGGATATTGTCTTATGGGAGGAGCCTCTCCCACATTTGCATCATGTATAAACCTTAAAATGCGGTGAGCAGCCTTGTCACGTCTGCTCGCTGTTCTGCTCCTTAATGGGAGAACAAGGAGTCTACACTGGCCATTATTTCTGTGCTGGCTAGCCAGGTAGTAGGGGGTTCAATGTGGGCCTCACCCAGGTCTGCATCCAGTTCATTCCCACTGCTACCGTCATCCTCCTGGTCATTGGCAAGAGGACAGACTGTTACTTGCTTGTCCCCCTCTTGGCTGTGATATTGCTTTATCATGTTGACATGACACAGCCTTTGCTTTTTGCCCCTGATCTGGGGTCTCAATTAGTTGCTTCACTTCCCCAAGCTCCTTTGCTACTCTGTATGGGCCACTGAACCAGGCTTGCAAGGGTTCATCTGGTATTGGTAGGAGCACTAACAGTTTCCTTTTTGAAAGGTTCGGGCCTTGGTGTATTTGTCTGCCTGCTCTTTCATAGCTGTCTGGCAACTTTTCTCGGGCCACCTCAAGAGCTGTCGTGAACTGCTCCCAGAACATGGTTACGTGGTCTAACATGGAGAGTTCCTCCTCCTGTTCTAGAAGCCTCTCCTTGATTAGGTTCGGAGGCTCTCTCACCTGATGCCTGAAAACAAATTCATAGTAAAACCGGTGGACTTATTTGGGGAGTCCCTGGTTGCAAACAAAGAAAACCTAGTCTTTTATTCCAGTCATGGGGATACTCACGGCAGTATGCCTTAATCATTACTTTCAGGGTTTAGCAATATCGTTCTAGTGGCCTCTGAGACTGGATGATATGCTGAAGACTTCAGCTGGATCAGACCCAGGTTACCCAGACCTCCTGGAATATCTTGGACATTAAATCTGAGCCCTAATCCAACTGGATGTCGGTGGGCAAACCATACCTGGTAAAGAATTGGGTCACTTCCCCCACCAGAGATGGTTCTCATGAGAACTGCCTCTGGGAAACAGGTAGCCATGTCCATAATGGTTGTGATACATCTGTGGCTGCCCACACATTCCACTAACACCTTATTGAATGTTTCCCAAAAGCCAACACAGACACCAAAAGTGCAGGTCGTATTTCAGGTTGGGGTCTTCCCACAGCCCAGCACATGTGGCAAGTTCTGCAGAAACTTATCTCCCTGTGGAGGTGTGGCCAGTAGAAATGCTGATGAATGTAGATTTGGGTTTTGCATATACCAACATGCCCAGCCAACGGAATTTCATGGACTAGCCATAGAACTTCCCCATGGTACCTCGGCGGCACAACTACCTTATGGATCACTGTCCAATCTGGGTTTGCAGGTCTGCGAGAGGGCCCATTTCCTCGTCAGCACTTCATTTTTAATGTAGTAGCATTCAGGGACTGCCTCTGCCTTGGCTTCAGTGTGAACTAATGTTTTAACTGCGGGTCAGCTTGTTGGGCTGATACCAAGGGAGATTTATTTATTACCTCTTCAGGGTCTTCTAGATTCCCCAAAAACCAGTCTTCTGTCCGCAGTGCCACTTCACCTTCCTCTGACTGTGCTCGTCTCACCACAGACCAGGTTACAAAACATTCAGGGAAAATGCTAGGCAACGTTTCCTGCAGCAGTTCAGTCTCCATGACTTCAATGGACTTTTCTGAGACCACTGAAGAGGTGGAGGTTATTATCCTTGATACCGCCAGGTTGTTGCTGATAGCAGGTTGACCCCATCCACAAGCAAGCTGGGTGCAACTCCCAGAGTCACTGGCCTTGATACAATGTCGCACTCCAGATGCACTTGGTGAGGGGAATGAGCAGTTACCTTCCTTCAATCCCCTTTACCAACACCGTGGCACACTGCACTTTGGTGGGAAAACCATGCCTTTTCCCAGCAGTAGAATCTGGCTGGTCCCTGCATCCTGCACTATTACTACAGGTTTACTCGCCTTACCCTGGAAAAATGCAGCCACCCTTCCTTCGGATGCAATATCTATTCCTTAATTCAAAACTTTCTCATTCGCGCTTTCCCTTTCATCTCTGGTGAAATTCTAATTTGCACGTCTCCAATTTTAATCTCTCTACTACCGTACTACATACCAGACACTTGGGGAGGGAGGGGGAGGTGGTGGTGTTCTTCCACTACCCACTATTCACTCGAGGTGATTGAGCCGGCTTCTCCCAGAATGGTCCTCTGCTGCGTCTGTTGGATGCCTGGCAGGCAAATCCTTCATTATGTATTCCAACACGCAATCCACTAATTGATCCGAGGAGGCAGTTCACCCAGGGTCCGTTAGATGAGATCGTCATTATGTTCCTTTGTCTTTATCAGAGGTGATGATCAGTCTATGGATGCTTTTAGTAGTACCTTGTCTGGAGGAAGGGGTTCCATTGTCCCTTAGAGAAACACTGTGCAGCCACTCTCATCAGTGGCTAACTGCACATTCTCAGCCAAATTCAGGGTTTGTGTCCAGCTCAGGTCTTTTTTTTAATCTCTAAAGCTTCAAGTTAAATCGCTGCTCTAAAAAATGAGCTGCATTTGGACATTTACATCAACTGGTGGCAGATGAAGGCCATCTGATTTATACACAATTGCTGCTATTGCAGGCTAAGGAGGATGGGTTTGAGAAAATAAGTCATCCATACTGCTACCTCTTATCATTCCTAAGCGTAGGCATGCATACTAACTTTCAAATACAATTTCCTTTGATTATTTTTCCAGTGTTAAGTTTTGCCAGGTTGCAATTTAATATAATATTTTCCAGATTACATTTTTACGTTTGCTTTATTAGAATTAGTAGAAACAATGCCGTTTAAGCTAATATTTCTTTACAGATAGAATAGTTGCTTGTTTCAACATCTCCATTAAAGGCAGAAAAAATTCAGAGAAAAATGACAAACAAAAGATAAGGAATTGCAAGACAGAGTCTGGGTACGTATGTGCCAACCTCATAATTGGAACGATTCAATTGTGATTTTATATAAATCAGCAATAAGCTGAAGGCAGGCGGCAAGGAGCAGACTTAACTGTAAAAGTTTCCATTGCAAAACATGGATCCAAGTTGAGTAGCGACTTCCATGAGGAAGCACAGAGCCTCAAAAAGATTATGTTTGGACACCAAACCCACCTCCATTATTTAGCTCCAAAATTAGTGGTAAACCAAGCTATAGCCTCTCAAAAGCATATGGTATGTATACACAACAGAAGATTCAGGAAATTGAGAGAATTATACAGCAAACTGGGACAAGAATGGTGAGAAATCATTCATAATGCAGGAGAAACCCACAGGGTCCATCTATTACCACATGCTTTTATTTCTGTTCAAGTTTTTCTTTTGACTATTGTTCTGAATAAGCATTAGACTGTTTATGTCGATCATTACAGAATGCAAGAAGCATTTATATCAAATTAAATTATTACTGAAAATAAAGGAAAACATACTCTTGCAACCTGTTAAAAGGTACATATAAATAATGGTTTCACAATTATAAAGGAAACTTGTAGAGGTTTGTAATGGAATTGGAAAGTATATTTTGGAGGAAGGCCGGAAGGACTGAAGAGAACATATGTTTTAAACAACCTAATAAAAAGAACTTTGATACAAAATTAAAATAATGTGAATGCTGAAAATCTGAATACAAATACTAAACAGCATGGTTGGTGCAGGCTTGGAGGGCCAAAGGGTCTTTCCTGTGCTGTAATTTTCTTTGTTCTTTGTAAACATCTTTAATGAGTGTTAGGCTCCATTAAACTGCAAGATGAGACACTATCAAAGGGCATGGGTAATCAAGGTCAAAACTTGTTTAGTTATAGGATCAGCAGAACAAAGCTGAATAATCTTAAAGCAAGATACCATTAAACTTTAACAGGTGACAGGCATGATGAAGCAGCCCCACCAAACCATGGCCTGAAATTTTTGTCCATCGGGGGCAACCATTTGATATTTTTGACTGTCTTATCGAAACTCCTGTTATAGATTTTACCTAAGCTTTGAGAATCTTTAGATAATAAAAAAATGACAGGATCCTGGGGTTTGATGTATTTGGGAGTAGATTATCTGCAGTCTATCTACAATATAATAAGGATGTCTTGCATACTCTTGGATGATAATGGTTACCCCAAAACCTGTCAAGCTGATTGATGTCCCTACACAGAGGAGGATACAGTTTGTAATCAGAAAATGCACAGATCTACCATCAACGAACCTCATCATAGCGATACATCATCTTCAACCCCCGACAGGATTTTTGCTTTTCTACATGGCGAAGAGCACATTCGAGGCAGAAGACAACATTCTCATTTTCTTGTACTACCTAGGTGGATGAAATTTTGAGAGTCAGTACTTTAAACTGGACAACTTGCAATTTAATGTGTGTCAAAATCAAAACTTTTATTGGATTGCTCCAGAGTTAAAGTATTGCTGGTGTAATATTTGAGACATTTGTGGAGGCAGGAGAGGGTATTGTAGCCTACCTGAGGTAATAGCTGTATATTTTTAAAATTATTTCCATGTCTCCTGAGGGCAAGTCCATGTTCACTTATTTTATCCTCTGCTCCACTGCTTCTCAGTCTCAATCACAAGTCCATACTATATTTTTAAAAATATTTTAAATGCTTCGAATTCCTGCACTTTTTCAACCCTCTGTTACTGTCAGTTTTTGGAGGGTCAATGTCTTAGACCCCACCAGTAAGCGATTTTTTTGTTTCTAACTCCGAAGCAGCTAGCACGTTAAGATATCAAGATAAAATTAGAACATTCAAAGATCAAAAAATCCTTCTCTTTTTATTTCTAGCTTTTGATTTTTTCATGTTACTTCATATGACCCCCCTCCCCTTGACTTCAGAAAGCAACAAACGACACTGCAGAAGCTTAGGACTTCTTAAAAAAGGGGTTGCAATTTATATAGTGCCTTTCATGGTCACAGGACACTCCAGTGCACTTTACTGCCAATAAAGTACATTCAAAATTTGGTTACCATCATAATGCAAAAAACATGGCAGCCAATTTGCGAACTGTAAACTCCCACAAAGAGCAATGAAAGAAACAACCAGATCATCTGTTTAAGATGTTGATTAATGGATAAATCCTAGAATCCGTACAGTGCAGAAGGAGCCCATTTAGCCATCGAGCCTGCACCAACTCTCTGACAGAGTATCTTACCTAGACCCTATCCCTGTAACCCCACACATTTACCATGGCTAATCCATCTAACCTACACATCTTGGGACTGTGGGAGGAAACCGGAGCACCCGGAGGAAATCCACAGACACAAGGGGAATTGCAAACTCCACAGTCACCCAAGGCTGGAATTAAACCTGGGTCCCTGGCGCCGTGAGGCAGCAGTGCTAACCACTGTGCTGCCCAATGGTTGATCATGAAGCCAAATAGAATTTCTTGCTGCATCAACTACTATTGTGGAATCTTTAATGTCCAAGAGGTCAGGTCCTCAGAGTAATGTCTCTTCTGAATGTGCAACTGTCCCTTATTACTGAATTGCAATGTCAGCATGTTTTAGGTCAGGTCTCTAGAGTGGGGTTTGAAACTTCAGACTCGGGCAAACATGCTACCACTGAGCCAAGACTAACAAATTTAGGTGTCAGCCTAAAACTAAGACTTTGACTAACAAATAAAAGTGGTAGCAGCAGAAAGACTTTTGAAACCTGACTGTCTCATTGAACAAACAGCAAGTAACTAAATAATGTTGATTGCCCCGATGGTTGCTGAATATTGTATCTTTGCACACTGATCCTCTCCCCTTTCTTATTGCCTAAGAAGCTATCTGGTTCATCGTTCTATGAATACTTCAGTTAAAGTCTCACCTCTGAACTAGCTAGGCTGGGAATTACTTTCCAGAAAACAGTCAGAACAAAGCATGCTTAATTAGCTAAATGAAAACAAAATACTGTGGATGCTTGAAATCTGAAATGAAAACAGAAAATGCTGGAAAAACTCAACAAGTTTAGCAGCATCTGTAGAGGGAGAAACGGTTCATGTCTCAAGTCCATATGACTCTTCTTCAGAGCTGTAGAAATGTCATGAATTTTGTACTGTTGAAGAGAGGAGGCAGGAGCTCAGAGAGATTTGACAAAGAGTGTTAATTATGGTGTTAAGTAAGGTGTTTATAGTGGCATAAAGGTCAAATAGCAAAATGTGTTAACAGCTGAACAAGGGTCAGAGCTCTCTGAAAGCAAAACATAAGAACAAGATCAGAATGGTCCTGGAGGGGTGTAGTGGGGGGAGGGTGGGTAGGGGAGTTGAGTGAAAATAATTAAAATGATCAAGATGGAGGAGACTGTTCATGGTCTGAAGCTGTTGAACTCAGTGTTAAGTGCAGAAGGTTGTCAAGTGCCTAATCAGATGATGAGGTGCTATTCCTCCAGGTTGCGTTTGGTTTTACTGGAACATGGCAACAAGCCAAGGATGGAAACGTGAGCATGAGAGCAAAGTGGTACACTGAAATGCATGTGACAGGAAGGTCAAGGTCATGCTTGCAGATTGAACGAAGGTGTACCTGCAAGTCACCCAGTCTGTGTTTAGTCTCCCCAATGTAAAGGAACTGCGCTGAGTGTTCACGCTTATTCTGCTTTTAACACATTCTGCTATCTGCCCTTTAAGGCACTATTAGCACCTTCTTTAGTATTTGACACTATTAACACTCCCTTTGCCTTTTGTCCATGATAGCTTTGTCAAATCTCTCTTGCGCTTTAATTTTGCTCCACTTACTCCACCTCCTCTCTTCAACAGATAAAATCCACCACATTTTTACCTCTTCTCGACTTTGAAGTTGTAGAAACTCCTGTTTCTTCCTCCACAGATGCTGCCAGACCTGCTGACGTTTCCCAGCATTTTCCGTTTTTATTTCACATTTAAAAAGCTATCTTTTTCACCTCAAACATCAATCCCACAAGCTGATTGTAATTAAACAGAATGACTTGGAAAATCTTAACTAAGATTGAATACATTTTCTGCATAAAATTGGCTTTTAATTACTTATTCTATTTCCACAACAGAAGAAAGGATACAGAAGATCAAGGTACGAGAGATTCCAGTTCTGAGAAGTTGGACTGTTTGCCTTGGATCAGAGATGATTAAGAGGTTACCTAATGGATGTTTTCAAGATGTTTTGATAAAGTAGATAGTGAAAAATTACTTCCTTTGGTAAATGATCATTGTTTCAAAATCATCGACAAAAGATTGGCTGGGGGGGGGGGGGGGGGGTAGGGGGGGGATGTGGTTAACTTTTTTCACTTAATTGTTGGAATTTTGTCAAGGCGGTGGAAATTGATGCACAAAATATTTTAGAAGGGAGCTGGACAGGTACTTGAGGATGGAGAATTTATGGGGTTTTGGACAAAAAGCAGAATGTGGAACTGTTCTTTCAAAGAGCCATCACAGGCACAACAGGCCTCCTTCAGTGTTGCAAACTTCAATGATTTTAGAAATCAAATAGCAAAGCACAAATGTCAAGGTGGAAACAATAAGTACAAGTGTAAAAAAAATGCATGTAACATTATCTCGTGGATTCAAGTGACATTCCTAACTCAGCTCTGACATCTGCTTCTAGAAGACCCTCACCCCTCCTGTGAATTTAAACTTTGTGATGTTATCAATTATTAACTAGATTATTCTTTCAATATCTCCCTCCTCTTTTCTCCAGAACAATGGGCCTCGATCCAAGATGGTGCTGGAGCTAGGCGACTTCTTGCAAGCTGTGCCCAGCATACCTTCTAATTCTATCTTTTACTCTCGTTCTATGCTTCTAAAACTTCATCCTAACTCTTTTAAACTCTCTAAGTTGTTCTTTTGCTACACCCTAGCTATGACTGTAACACTACATTCTGCACTTTTTCGTTTCCTTCTCTATGAACGGTATGTTTTGTCTGTATAGCGCGCAAGAAACAATACTTTTCACTGTATGTTAATACATGTGACAATAATAAATAAAATCAAAAATCAACTGAGGATCCAGTTGCTCACAAGTCAGCAGCCTTAATCCTTCAAGTATTGTCCAAACATTGAGCATCAACAGACCATTTTCCTTGAAGGGAATGACTACCATGCTCAATGTGCTGACATACAAAGATCACTCTGGATGGTGACCAGGAGTGGAAGCACTGCGGAATTTTCTCCTCATTATTCTGTGAAAATTGTAGCTGCCCAGCTTGGTTGCAAATGTCTAACTTAATATAGATCAACCAAAGCTGGACTTTCCGATCTATAGAGCCACAGCAACGTGGTTGACTCTCAACTGCCCTCTGAAATGGCCGAGCGAGCCACTCAGTTGTTCAAGAAGGCAGTTCAACACTACCTTCTCATGGGCAACGCGGGATGGGCAATAAATGCTGGCCAGCCAGTGATGACCAAGTCCCACAAATTAATAAAAATAATATATGATTCAGTGCAACAACACAGTTATTTACAGAGACAAAACAACCTTTTTCATTTAAGAGCTTACATTTAGGTTATATTTTTATTTTTTCAAGAAAGTCCTAAAGTAGTTTATAGTGAATAGATTGCATTTCAAGTATAGTCATTTTGTAGTCGCACAGGCACAGTTAATTTGTGCCAAGAAGAATGATTAGATGATTTACTCTGGTGACACTGGTTGAGGGAGAAATATTGGATAAATATCAGGAAAACTTTAGCTCTCTTTTGAATCATGAAATGGAACCTTTTTCATCCGCCTGGTAAGGAGGCAGAACAATCTCCTATTATATCAGCACAGATTATATGCTGTAGTCCTGATGTGATTCTTGAAGTTCTGGCTCAGATGCCAAAATTTATCCAGCATTCAGCAGCAATCGATTAATTTTAAAGTGTTTTGAAGGAGCTCCTGGATGTAAAAGTTAGTGTATGAAGGCAATTCTTTTCTTGATTGGTTTGGCTAAGTGCTGCATGATGCATTACCTTCTCCTACTCCACACTGATGCAGTATTAGATATTCCCTTGGGTAAGACTGGGCTGCACAAGGGAGAATTTTCAGCTAAAAGTGGAAGAAGGCATGAAACAAACCTACAAAATAACTTGCTTTTCCTGGTTAATGATGAGACAACAACTATGCTCAGATACTTAACATCTCAAACGTTCACCACGGCCAACCCATCAACTCACCATGGATAGGTAACACAACTGCTGGCAGATCTGGCATCTCCTCTCTGACGTTTCAGAGGCTAACCATTTCCGTGGTTTCTTCTTCATATCCATCATGGAGAGGTGGCTGTCATGGCTACCATAGCGAGCTGACGAATGCAAACCTGCATCAAGCAGCTGCTGCCGCTGCCTTGACTCTGTATCCCTGAGGAAATATTGGAAATGTTACGGTTATCAAAAATTTACTGCATCAAACTATTGGTGGAAGCGTATTATAACTTTGCTGCAATTTAATAGAGTCAATTTTGCATTTTTCAATTAATCTTTTGACAATCCAGTCAAAGAAACATTTTACATATTATGTACATTACTGTAGAACAACAATAAGGAGATTCCAATACAAATATAAATGCTTGTTCTCAGTCAAATGTAACTAGTGCAATACCACAAAGATCAGTGCTGTTATATTTACAATCTATATTCATGACTAGAATGAAGAGACAGGGTATACCGTAGCCAAATTTGCTGATGAAACAAAGAAAAGGTGGAAAAGCAAGTTGAGGAGGACACCAATAGTCAACAAAAGGATAATTAAATGAGTGGGCAGAAAATGGGCTTACGATGTATAATGTGGAAAAACATAGAACATAGAACAGTACAGCACAGAACAGGCCCTTCAGCCCACGTTGTTGTGCCGACCTTTGTCTGAAACCCAGATCAAGCTATTTCCTCCCTATCATCCCGAAGTACTCCATGTGCCTATCCAATAGCTTCTTAAATGTTCCTAAAGTTTCTGACTCCACTATCACTGCAGGCAGTCCATTCCACACCCCAACCACTCTCTGAGTAAAAAACCTACCTCGGACATCCTTCCTATATCTCCCACCATGAACCCTAGAGTTATGCCCCCTAGTTACCACTACATTCACCCGAGGAAATAGTCTTTGAACGTTCACTCTATCTATCCCCCTCATCATCTTATAAACCTCTATCAAGTCTCCTCTCAACCTCCTCCGCTCCAAAGAGAAAAGCCCAAGTTCCCTCAACCTTTCCTCATAAGACCTACCCTCCAAACCAGGCAGCATCCTGGTAAATCTCCTTTGCACTCTTTCCAGTGTCTCCACATCCTTCTTATAGTGAGGTGACCAGAACTGCACACAATATTCCAAATGTGGTCTCACCAAGGTCCTGTACAGTTGCAGCATAACCCCACGGCTCTTAAACTCAAACCCCCTGTTAATGAACGCCAACACACTATAGGCCTTCTTCACAGCTCTATCCACTTGAGTGGCAACCTTCAGAGATCTATGGATATGAACCCCAAGATCTCTCTGTTCCTCCACATTCTTCAGAACCCTACCTTTGACTCTGTAATCCACATTTAAATTTGTCCGACCAAAATGAATCACCTCGCATTTGTCAGGGTTAAACTCCATTTGCCATTTTTCAGCCCAGCTCTGCATCCTATCTATATCTCTTTGCAGCCTACAACAGCCCTCCACCTCATCCACTACTCCAGCAATCTTGGTGTCATCAGCAAATTTACTGATCCACCCATCAGCCCCCTCCTCCAAGTCATTTATAAAAATGACAAATAGCAGAGGACCAAGCACTGATCCCTGTGGCACTCCGCTGGTAACCGGTTTCCAGTCCGAAAATTTTCCATCCACCACCACACTCTGTCTTCTGTTAGATATGATGTGGAGATGCCGGCGTTGGACTGGGGTAAACACAGTAAGAAGTTTAACAACACCAGGTTAAAGTCCAACAGGTTTATTTGGTAGCAAAAGCCACACAAGCTTTCGAGGCTCTAAGCCCCTTCTTCAGGTGAGTGGGAATTCTGTTCACAAACAGAACTTATAAAGACACAGAGTCAATTTACATGAATAATGGTTGGAATGCGAATACTTACAACTAATCCAGTCTTTAAGAAACAAAACAATGGGAGTGGAGAGAGCATCAAGACAGGCTAAAAAGATGTGTATTGTCTCCAGACAAGACAGCCAGTGAAACTCTGCAGGTCCACGCAACTGTGGGAGTTACAAATAGTGTGACATAAACCCAATATCCCGGTTGAGGCCGTCCTTGTGTGTGCGGAACTTGGCTATCAGTTTCTGCTCAGCGACTCTGCGCTGTCGTGTGTCGCGAAGGCCGCCTTGGAGAACGCTTACCCGAATATCAGAGGCCGAATGCCCGTGACCGCTGAAGTGCTCCCCAACAGGAAGAGAACAGTCTTGCCTGGTGATTGTCGAGCGGTGTTCATTCATCCGTTGTCGCAGCGTCTGCATAGTTTCCCCAATGTACCATGCCTCGGGACATCCTTTCTTGCAGCGTATCAGGTAGACAACGTTGGCCGAGTTGCAAGAGTATGTACCGTGTACCTGGTGGATGGTGTTCTCACGTGAGATGATGGCATCTGTGTCGATGATCTGGCACGTCTTGTAGAGGTTGCTGTGGCAGGGTTGTGTGGTGTCTTGGTCACTGTTCTCCTGAAGGCTGGGTAGTTTGCTGCGGACAATGGTCTGTTTGAGGTTGTGCGGTTGTTTGAAGGCAAGAAGTGGGGGTGTGGGGATGGCCTT
This sequence comes from Mustelus asterias, assembly GCF_964213995.1. NCBI lineage: Eukaryota > Metazoa > Chordata > Chondrichthyes > Carcharhiniformes > Triakidae > Mustelus > Mustelus asterias. The sequence goes on from NC_135802.1 coordinate 129,336,398, forward strand.
GGCGAGATGTTCGTCTTCATCAATGACATGTTGAAGGCTCCGGAGGAGATGCCGTAGCTTCTCCGCTCCGGGGAAGTACTGGACAACGAAGGGTACTCTGTCCACTGTGTCCCGTGTTTGTCTTCTGAGGAGGTCGGTGCGGTTTTTCGCTGTGGCGCGTTGGAACTGTTGATCAATGAGTCTAGCGCCATATCCTGTTCTAATGAGGGCATCTTTCAGCGTCTGGAGGTGTCTGTTGCGATCCTCCTCACCCGAGCAGATCCTGTGTATACGGAGGGCTTGTCCGTAGGGGATGGCTTCTTTAACGTGTTTAGGGTGGAAGCTGGAGAAGTGGAGCATCGTGAGGTTATCCGTGGGCTTGCGGTACAGTGAGGTGCTGAGGTGACCGTCCTTAATGGAGATGCGCGTGTCCAAGAATGCAACCGATTCCGGAGAGTAGTCTATGGTGAGCCTGATGGTGGGATGGAACTTGTTGATGTCATCATAGAGTTGTTTCAGTGATTGTTCACCATGAGTCCAAAGGAAGAAAATGTCATCGATGTATCTAGTGTATAGCATCGGTTGAAGGTCCCGTGCGGTGAAGAAGTCTTGTTCGAACCTGTGCATGAAGATGTTGGCATATTGAGGTGCAAATTTGGTCCCCATGGCTGTTCCGTGTGTCTGGATGAAGAACTGGTTGTTGAAGGTGAAGATATTGTGGTCCAGGATGAAGCGGATGAGATGTAAAATTGCATCTGGAAACTGGCAGTTGTTGGCGCTGAGCACTGAGGCCGTTGTAGCAATGCCATCGTCATGGGGGATGCTGGTGTAGAGTGCTGAGACATCCATTGTGACGAGGAGCGCTCCTGGTTCAACTGCTCCATGTGTGCCGGTCACCTCAGCACCTCACTGTACCGCAAGCCCACGGATAACCTCACGATGCTCCACTTCTCCAGCTTCCACCCTAAACACGTTAAAGAAGCCATCCCCTACGGACAAGCCCTCCGTATACACAGGATCTGCTCGGATGAGGAGGATCGCAACAGACACCTCCAGACGCTGAAAGATGCCCTCATAAGAACAGGATATGGCGCTAGACTCATTGATCAACAGTTCCAACGCGCCACAGCGAAAAACCGCACCGACCTCCTCAGAAGACAAACACGGGACACAGTGGACAGAGTACCCTTCGTTGTCCAGTACTTCCCCGGAGCGGAGAAGCTACGGCATCTCCTCCGGAGCCTTCAACATGTCATTGATGAAGACGAACATCTCGCCAAGGCCATCCCCACACCCCCACTTCTTGCCTTCAAACAACCGCACAACCTCAAACAGACCATTGTCCGCAGCAAACTACCCAGCCTTCAGGAGAACAGTGACCAAGACACCACACAACCCTGCCACAGCAACCTCTGCAAGACGTGCCAGATCATCGACACAGATGCCATCATCTCACGTGAGAACACCATCCACCAGGTACACGGTACATACTCTTGCAACTCGGCCAACGTTGTCTACCTGATACGCTGCAAGAAAGGATGTCCCGAGGCATGGTACATTGGGGAAACTATGCAGACGCTGCGACAACGGATGAATGAACACCGCTCGACAATCACCAGGCAAGACTGTTCTCTTCCTGTTGGGGAGCACTTCAGCGGTCACGGGCATTCGGCCTCTGATATTCGGGTAAGCGTTCTCCAAGGCGGCCTTCGCGACACACGACAGCGCAGAGTCGCTGAGCAGAAACTGATAGCCAAGTTTCGCACACACAAGGACGGCCTCAACCGGGATATTGGGTTTATGTCACACTATTTGTAACTCCCACAGTTGCGTGGACCTGCAGAGTTTCACTGGCTGTCTTGTCTGGAGACAATACACATCTTTTTAGCCTGTCTTGATGCTCTCTCCACTCCCATTGTTTTGTTTCTTAAAGACTGGATTAGTTGTAAGTATTCGCATTCCAACCATTATTCATGTAAATTGACTCTGTGTCTTTATAAGTTCTGTTTGTGAACAGAATTCCCACTCACCTGAAGAAGGGGCTTAGAGCCTCGAAAGCTTGTGTGGCTTTTGCTACCAAATAAACCTGTTGGACTTTAACCTGGTGTTGTTAAACTTCTTATTCTGTTAGATAGCCAGTTACCTATCCAATCGGCCAAACTTCCCTCTATCCCACACATCCTTACTTTCTTCATAAGCCGACCTTGGGGGACTTTATCAAACGCCTTACTAAAATCCATGTATATGACATCAACTGCACTACCTTCATCTATATACTTAGTTACCTCCTCAAAAAATTCTATCAAATTTGTGAGACAAGACTTGCCCTTCACAAATCCGTGCTGACTATCCCGGATTAAGCTGCATCTTTCTAAATGGTCGTAAATCCTATCCCCGAGGACCTTTTCCATCAACTTACCGACCACCGAAGAAAGACTAACTGGCCTATAATTACCAGGGTCATTTCTATTCCCTTTCTTAAACAGAGGAACCACATTCGCCACTCTCCAGTCCTCTGGCACCACCCCCGTGGACAGTGAGGACGCAAAGATCAATGCCAAAGGCTCTGCTATCTCATCCCTTGCCTCCCAAAGACTCCTAGGATGTATTTCATCAGGCCCAGGGGACTTATCAACTTTCAGTTTATTCAAAATTGCTAGTACATCTTCCCTCCGAACATCTACTTCCTCCAGCCTATGACACCCTCTCTTCCTCAAAAACATGGCCCCTCTCCTTGGTGAACACCAAAGAAAAGTATTCATTCATCACCTCTCCTATCCAGAAGATGAAAAAGCAGGTTATTACTGAAATGGAGACACCACGAATGCCGTGGTACAGAGAGATCTGGGTGCCCTTGTACATCAATCACAAAAGGTTAGCATGCAAATACAGCAAGTAATCAGGAAGGCAAACGGAACGTTGGCCCCGGGGCTGGGGGGGGGGGGGGGGGGGGGGGGGCGGGGGGTGGAGGGGTGGAGGGGGGATGAGCATAAAAGGTAGAAAATAAAAACTGAAAATTCTGCAACTACTTAACAGATCAGATAACATCTGTGGAAAGAGAAATAGAATTCACATTTTCAGGGCAATTACTTCTCATTAGAACCAAGAAAAGTTAGGAGATGTAATAAATTTTAACCAAGGGGTTGACAGGACAAGGACGAAAAGGAAGGTTTGTGAGTGGAAGGCACTACAGATTGAATGACAGAAAGGAGTTTCCCAGGGCTAAAGGGAATAGTGATCTGGCAAGAAAAGAAATAGAGAATGTCCCTACAGCAGATGCACTGCTGTCTGAAAGTTGAAGGCTGTTCCTCCCAGACTCGACACTGGGTTCAATAATTTCAGACTATAAACTCTGTCCCCCAACTTTGTTCCTTTTCTTTGCATGTTACAGTTTTTCGCCATCTTTTGTTTCTTTGTTTTGTCCTGAAACTTTAACTGTCCACAGATGTTCCCCGAGCTGCTGTGCATTTCCAGCTTTTATTTCAGATTTCCAGCATGCAGTGTTCTGCTTTTGATTTATAAAAGTAGGAAAGTCTTGTAACAAGTGTACAGGACATTAGTGAGACCACACCTAGAGTACTAATTCCAGTTTTGGTCTTCCTCTATACTGGAGGCAGTTCAGAGAAGACACACTAGGTTAATTCCTGGGAAAGATTGAGCAGCTTGGGCCTATACTCATTGGAATTTGGAAAAATGAGGTCTCCTATTAAGATTCGAAGGGAACTTGCAGGGTAGATGTTGAGAGAACGCTGTCCCTCGTGGGGGCACCTAAAATTAGGGGACAGAATTTCAGAATAAGCAGTTTTGTATTTAAGATAAAGGTAGTGGGGAAAATTCTCAAATCCATTATCAAGGACTTTATCAACTGTTCGCCAGCAGAAGCCAACCCATACAACCATGGGCGGCACGGTGGCATAATGGTTAGCACTGCTGTCTCACAGCGCCAGGGACCCGGGTTCAATTCCCAGCTTGGGTCATTGTCTGTGTGGAGTTTGCATGTTCTCCCCATGTCTGCGTGGGCTTTGCACGTTCTCCCCATGTCTGCGTGGGCTTCCTCCGGTTTCCTCCCACAGTCCAAAGATGTGCAGGTTAGGTGGATTGGCCTTCTAAATTGCCCCTTGGTGTCAGGGAGACTAGCTTGGGTAAGTGAGTGTGGTTATGGGGATAGGACCTGGCTGGGATCATGGTCGGTGCAGGCTCGATGGACCAAATGGCCTCCTTCTGCACTATAGGATTCTATGCTTCTACTGAAAATAATCGTAATGGCTGTTTTGAATCCCAAGTCCAATGGTAAAGGAACATGTTAATTCACTGCACTGTCAAGTTCTCCAAACATGCTTAATGCTTGCTTGCATTGAACAACAATTGTTCACTGTGAATCATATTTACATTGCTGCTATTTGGGCTGGCACCTAAATGATCTAGCCTTCTTGAAATCCCTGATTCTTTTACATTTGCAACTCAAATGTCTCTAGCCATTCCTCATTATTTTATATTTATCAATTTCAATTTTAACAAGTTGACATAGGATTTTTTTCAAACCAGGAAAGCATCATTAGAGGTTCCTCTGCTCCTATAATATAGGAAGTATCTGTGTATAGTTGTTTATGTTCAGCTTTACTGAGAGGAATCAAGTATCATCTGTGAAAACTAGTATGCCATTCTTAAGACACATTAATCTCAAATGCTCTAAAATGTGTCTACTCCAAATTCTGGTCACTTTATTGTCAAGTAGTCATAAAGGCCCAGAGCAATGTAGCCAAAAATTGTTTTTGAGACTGCACAGGTGAGTTAAGTGCACGGCCTCTAATGATTGTTTGCACATCAGACACGGGCGGTAACTTAAAGAGGCTGACCTCTACATGACCTGTACAAAGACAGGCTGTGCGCAGCTTACAGGGAACATTGATTCAGAGCACTCCTTATTCAGGACTTTAGAACAGTGCATTTTCTGTCCTACATAAAGGTCACCTTCCTGAATTCATGGCCTGAAGGCAGATCCTTGGCAATTGTTTGCTGAATCACTGCAAAGTGCCATGATTTTTTACTACAGGTAGAGAGCAGAAGCAGGTCCTCAAATCTGACTCAGCCCTATGCTAGTGGCATTAATCTTATCCACATACCAGACATCGCGCTAACTACATTCATTAAAAATGCAAACAGAAATATATATATAGAAATATAAAAATAGCAGAATGTGAGGCTTTAAAAATAACTAACCCCTAACCTCTGCATGCAGTGGTTCAGTTATGATTCACTCTCTATTCCAAATTCACCAGGTAACAAACTTAATTGTTAACTTCCAGTGCACAAGGAATGCTATAAATTTAATCAGTTTTGAAACTATTATAAATAGAAGACTTTTTTAAAAAAAAAATTGATCTCAGATTTACTTCAAAAATTTGGACGGAAATTTTCAAAGGCCCCACTAATGGCAGGAAGCAATGTCCCTAACTTTTTAATATGCCCAATATCCATTATCATAGAATCCCTACAGTGCAGAAGGAGACCATTCGGCCCATCAGTCTGCACCAACTCTCTGACAAAGCAGCCCACCCAGGCCCTATCCCTGTAACCCCACATACTTACTCCACTAATCCCACTAACCTACACATCCTAGGACACTAAAGGGCAATTTAGCATGGCCAATCCACTTAGCCTGCACATCTTTGGACTTTGGGAGAAAACTGGAGCATCCGGAGTAAACCCACACAGACACTGGGAAAATGTGCAAACTCCACACAGTCACCTGACGCCGGAATTAACCCGTGTCCCTGGTGCTGAGAGGCAGCAGTGCTAACCACGGTGTCACCGTGCCATCCTCATCCAAAAATGTTCTTCTGCATCTTTTCATACAGTATGTTACTCTTGATTGAAACATTTAAAATCATTAGTTAATAGCATCTCCCACAATATAAATCGAGAATAATTCTTAATCAAGACATGGACAACTTTCAGGCTTGGGCTATTAGGTGACACACAGCGAGGCAATGACCAGCTCCAACAAGTGAGAATCTAACCAGCCCCCTTTAACATTCAGCGGTTATTACTATTGCTGAATCCCCCACTACCAACATCGTGAGGGTTACAGCTTTGACCAGAAACTGAACTGCATCACATAAATACTGTGGCTACAAGAGCAGGTCTCTCTCTTCCTGACTCTCCAAAGCCTGAGTACGATCTACAAGACACAAATCAGGAGCATAATGAAGTACTCGCCAGTTGCCTAGATGAATGCAGCTCCAACAACACAAGAAACTCGACACCATCCAGGACAAAGCAACCCGCTTGATCGACATCCCGACACCATTTTAAACATTCACTCCCTCCACCACTAATGTACCATGACAGCTGTGTGTACTATGTACAACATACGGCGCAGCAACAAAGGCTCCATCAACAGCACCTTCCAAACCTGCAACCGCAACCACCTTATAAGGACTCTTGGCAACCGACACATGGAAACAGCACCAGCTGCAAATTTCCCTCCAAACCACACACCATCCTAACTTGAAGCTATATTGTCATTCCTTCTCTATTGCAGGATCAAAATCCTGGAACTCCCTTTCTAACAGCACTGAGGGTGTACCTATACCAGATGGATGTAGCAGTTCAAGGTGACTCAGCACCACCATGTCAAGGCCAATCAGGGATGGGTAACAAATGCTGACCTTGTCAAAAATGTCCACATCCCAGAAAAGAATAAAGCCTTAGTGGGTAAGAGTAAGACAATTAATTTTCAAAAGGATCAAAAAACCTATTTGATACACGTTCTTACTGAAATACCGTGATGGAAATCTATGTTAAAGAACAGAATCTAACAACATTTGATTATCAACCTGTCATGCAGTTCTTTTGGAAGCACACAGCATGTATTTTCTGTTATAGATAGGTGCTGACATTTTGTGATACATTGAGATCACTTTCTGTAGTCAGCCTAAACAAGATCCATGATGAAAAAATGCAAATTCTGTGTCAGGTCTTGTTGTGAAGTTGAGTAGATGTGGATTGGTGTTTGTAAAATTGTAAAATGCTAGGAAAAGCATTGCATGGTCCCACAGTTAGGTCCCACAGTTCCTAACTGTGCTTAGGAAATTTTTTAAAAATGCAAGTATATAAGGAGCCCCAGACTGAAATATTTGTGTCGAAAGGTCAAGCAGCAGTATTACCAAGACAACAGGCTCTTGAATTTAGCCAATCAATTTGAATCAGAACAGGCTTTTGAATTTAGCCAGTTTGAATCAGGCAATTAGATACCAGCGACCTATTAAATTTAAATCGGATGGTTTTGGCAACCTAGGACCAATTCTATTGTGGGGGATATTGATATGTCATCACAGGTAAAAAGGAAGGGGGCTGTGGGACAAGAAGAGAGAGCAACTGCCACAGTTCTTAGCTCAAAGCCAGATAGCAAAGAAGAAAGATGAATCAACAGAGAAGGCCCAGAATATTCTGGGAGACACAAAACCTGGTTCTAATTTAGAGAGTGACTAAAAATTCTATTTTTTTGTTAATGAGTGGGAATTGTATTTGTTGGAATAGCATTCCATTAGAATCATGTTTTATTCGGTTTGTTAATAGTTTAGTTAACTTCTTCACTGTTAGTTAGCTAAATAAATTGTTACTTGATTATTTTAGAGAAAGTGTCAGGGAGTTATTTTGATTTAACTACTAAAAGAAGTTGCTGAAGAGCAGATCGTACCACTTCACACTCAAGTTTTACGGATAATAGGGCGAGGTACTCCTCTTTGAATGGTTAGGTTAGTTCTTTGGAGGGGTGGGGGGGGGGGGGGGGGAGATCAGCCCCCCCCAGAGAACTGACACTTAACCACTCAAAGAGAAGCTCAATAGATTGCTTTATAAAAGTCTGTTGAGCTTCTCACACATTACAAAACAGACTTATATCCCTGAAAAAGTAACAGCCAAAGTTCATATATTGAGTACAAGTTTAGAGATAGACAACTTAATTGTACAACTCCACCTCACATCAGAGGTGGCAGAGCCTTCAGCTGTCTTTGGAACTCCTTCTCTAAATCCTCTCTAAGTCCCACTCGCTAATTACTGGTAAGTAGTGCTAAATTATGAGTTTACAGGAGATAAAGACTTGGAGATAGGAGTAAGAGCAATGGTCTCAGGCAACCATTCAGCCATTCCATAATGCAGCCCAGCCTGCCATCGGTAGGAGGGAAAACTCAAGCCTCCTGAATTATAGATGAAGGAACTGGATTGACATCAATGGGAATGGGAGAGATGTAACAGGCAGATTTTTCAGTAAGCTTTTGATGAGTACAATGTTCATACTTCCTTGCATTTGTTTCTCCAAGATTTCTGTATTAATTAGGTTTATTGTAAACGTTGATAGTATCTCTTGTGCCCTCTTTATTTCTCATGTCTTCTCAATTGCACCCTGGGAGAGCATTTGAATTCTGCAATTACAGAATGACTCTTGATCAAAACATTAAAAATCACTGTTTCAAACTTGCAGTGACCAGTGCAAGTGAAAAGGGTGAACTGTCACCGTAAAAATCACTAGATTTTCAATAGTCCTGCTATTTTTATCCATTCATGTTAGCATCACTGGCAAGCCAACATTTGTGGCCATCCCTAACTGCCCTTATAAAGGACCTTACAATGGAAGGAAGGTCAATGAAGGAGTGGAGATCGTTAGACCTGGCGAACTCCTGTAGCAATATGCTGGGGTTAAAAATGATTCTCATTTAGCTTTGAATGTATTCAATGTCCCCAGCCTCCACTGCTCACTGGGGAAAAGAATTCCAAACACTAACATACTCAGAAGAAATTTCTCCTCATCTCCATCTTAAATGGGGACTCTCTATTTTTAAACTGTGCCCCTTGGAATTAGATCTCCCCACGAGGAGGCATGCTCTCAGTATCTACCCTGTCAACCCCCCTCCAGAATCCTGCTTAAATTGTTTACAATTTAATAGATGATTTGGAGTTGGGGACCAAGTGTAGCGTGTCAAAATTCGCAGATGACACTAAGATGAGTCGTAGAGCAAAGTGTGCAGAGGACACTGAACATCTGGAAAGGGATATATATAGTTTAAGTGATTGGGCAAGGGTCCTTATGCATGAATCACAAAAAGTTGGTTTGCAGGCACAGCAGGTAATTAAGAAGGCAAATGGAATTTTGCCCTTCATTGCTAGAAGGATGGAGTTTAAAAACAGGAAGGTTATGTTGCAGCTGTATAAGATGCTGGTGAGGCCACACCTGAAGTACTGTGTACAGTTTTGGTCGTCTTACTTGAGAAAGTATATACTGGCACTGGAGGGGGTTGCAGAAGAGATTCACTAGGTTGATTCTGGAGTTGACAGGGTTGGTTATGAGGAGAGACTGAGTAGACTGGGATTATACTCATTGGAATTTAGAAGGGGGGAATCTTATAGACCATGTAAATATATGAAGGGAATAGATAAGACAGATGCAGGGAGGTTTTTTCCACTGGCAAGTGAAACTAGAACTAGGGGGCGTAGCCTCAAAATAAGGGAGAGCAGATTTAGGACTGAGTTGAAGAGGAACTTCTTCACCCAAAGGGTTGTGAATCTGTGGAATTCCCTGCCCAGTTGAGCAATTAAGGCTACCTCAGTGCAAGTTTTTAAGGCAAAAGATAGATTTTTGAACATAAAGGAATTAAGGGTTATGGTGAGCAAGCAGGTAAGTGGAGTTGAGTCCACGAAAAGATCCGCCATGATCTCAATGAATGGTGGAGGAGGCTCGAGGGGCCAAATGGCCTACTCCTGCTCCTAGTTCTTGTGTTAAATAAGATTACCTTTCTCAACTCCAATGAGAATAGGCCTAACCTGCTCAAACCCCCCTCATTAGAAAAAGCCTTCATCCCAGGAATCAGCCTAGTGAACTTTCTCTGATCTTTTTTCAATGCAAGTTTGTCCCGCCTCAGGTAAGGCAGTTTCCAATCAAATATCTTTTCAAAATTCAAGTAAATTGTATCAACTTCATTTTTTGCTATTGCTCCGGCAACTTTGGAAGCCATGATCCATTCTTCAAAACTCATTCCAATTACCACCCCTGACTTCAGTAATCCGTGTTCTCCAATTCAACAGTACCACACTTCGAAGGTGAATTTTTGGCTATAAAGCACTATGAAATATTCCACGGACAAGAAGGTGCTATATAAATCATTTCAGAGTTCCAGCATTTGGAGTATTTTGGTCATATTTGAGCTATATAAATCACGTTCTTTCTTTCCGCAATTAGAACAACACTGACAGGAGTGAGAAAGTGAAGAATCTTGCCCCTGTTTGGATAGGTCGAATGTTTCTTAAATTTTTACTCCATTTTTAAATATCAAGCTCTCATACTTGTGCATAAAAAAAGTCACCACAGCTTCACCCTATTTCCTCATTCATTTTTAAGGATTTTACAGTAGAGAATTCAGGGGAAAGCATTACTGAACTCAAATAATGAAGGATAATGGGGAAAAACATAAGTTAAACTTTATTTATTCATCATAAGTAAGACTTACATTAATACTGCAATGAAGTTACTATGAAATTCCCCATCATACAAGTATTTCATTTGATGAACGGCACTGAACATTTAAAAAATCCTTAAAGTGGAAGAAAAACTGAAGCGTACAGCATGAATATTTGCAGAAAAGGTCACATCAGAATGTTGAGCAACAAAATCAGCAGCAGAGGATAGTAGATGTAGAAAATGGTTTCACCGTGCATACCAAATATAATGGAAATGCTGCCCCAATTTTTGTGGGCAGGAGGAAATTGGCTGCCCACATTGAGCAAAACACAGATGGCAAATTTCAGGACAGGATTTCTGAACATTGAGCATGCATCAGTTACAGATGAGATAATGATGTTTAGGCATGTCACTGGAAGCAATAGATCTGGACTAGATTGCTGCTAATTTAAAACTTAAATAATTTTGAATAGAAAAAAAAGAGTCATGCTATTGAAGCTGTTTGCCTTGCACTCATCAAGACAGTCGCAAGAATGCCAAATTTTAAAGAAAGCAACAATTTATACCGCATGAGAAAAGGGCACTGACTGGATAGTAAGTTGACTGATTAGTCTAGGTGTTTCTATGGAGAATGCACAAGGAAAAATTTGCCCCCCCCCCCCCCTTTAGTTTAATTTTAAGAAGGCACAATGTCTATACATGTTCCTTTTGTTTGCAGAGGACAGTTCCCTGCATGCGAATATATGTATGTAACTTCCAGAAAACGTGAGAGAGTAACATTGCAAGCCTGACTGGTAATCGTACATTAGTTGTTAATGTAATTTTTAATACTTGTTCAGTAAACAGATGCAGAGTTTAATTTAGACAAATGCGAGGTGATGCATTTTGGTAGATTGAACCAGGGCAGGACTTACTCAGTTAATGGTATGGCGTTGGGGAGAGTTACAGAACAAAGAGATCTAGGGGTACATGTTCATAGCTCCTTGAAAGTGGAGTCACAGGTGGACAGAGTGGTGAAGGCGGCATTCTGCATGCTTGGTTTCATCAGTCAAAACATTGAATACAGGAGTTGGAATGTCTTGTTGAAGTTGTACAAGACATTGGTAAGACCACACTTGGAATACTATGTGCAATTCTGGTCACCCTATTATAGAAAGGATATTATTAAACTAGAAAGAGTGCAGAAAAGATTTAATAGGATGCTACTGGGACTTGATGGTTTGAGTTATAAGGAGAGGCTGGAGACTGGGACTTTTTTCTCTGGAGCATAGGAGGCTGAGGGCTGATCTTATAGAGGTCTATAAAATAATGAGGGGCACAGATCAGCTAGATAGTCAATATCTTTTCCCAAAGGTAGGGGAGTCTAAAACTAGAGGGCATAGGTTTAAGGTGAAAGGGGAGAGATACAAAAGTGTCCAGAGGGGAAATTGTTTCATACAGAGGGTGAGTGTCTGGAACAAGCTGCCAGAGGGTACAATTTTGTCTTTTAAAAAGCATTTAGATAGTTACATGGGTACGATGGGTATAGAGGGAATGGGCCAAATGCAGGCAATTGGGATTAGCTTAGGGGTTTTAAAAAAAAAGGGCGGCATGGACAAGTTGGGCTGAAGGGCCTGTTTCCATGCTGTAAACCTCTATGACTCTATGGCATGGTGGCACAGTGGTGAGCACTGCTGCCTCTCAGTGCCAGGGACCCGGGTTTGATTCCCAGCTTGGATCACTGTCTGTGCGGAGTCTGCACATTCTCCCCGTCTGTGTGGGTTTCCTCCCACAGTCTGAAAGATGTGCTAGTTAGGTGCATTGGCCATGCTAAATTCTCCCTCAGTATACCTGAACAGGTGCCGGAGTGTGGCAACTGGGGCATTTTCACAATAATTTCAGTGCAGTGTTAATGTAAGCCTACTTCTGACTAATAAATAAATAAATGCTGACCAATCAAGGAGTCACATCTAACGTTAGCGATTACCTTCTGAGTTTTGCAATCACAGGCTGGTCGAGTATGGTCAGTATTCTGCCTATTATGAACAGCCGAAGGGGCTGGTTGTTTGATACAATCTGCCAGTCATTGGGAAGTACAGCCTAGGTACCTGGCATTGCACTGGTACTGAAATTCATTGAATTAGACAAAAATGACCCAACTCATTCAAATGGCCTTTTCTGCACTCTTCTCTTAAGACCAACGGTTTGTCATTTTTAGAAAAAGTGAATAAAAGTTACAATTATATGGACTAGAGCACTTCATAAAGATATGCATTAACAAACTATCCACAACTTTCCTCAATTCATATTTTATTTTCTGAATAATGTGGCATCATTAATGAAACCCATTTGCATTATAAATCATTCACCTCAATAAATTAACTTGTACTTTATGCACAATAAGGGATAAAATTAATGTGTAATTAGTGTAACATAAACACAATTTTATTGTTATGTGCTCTTAATAACAGATTCACTTGCAGTGGAAAACCCCAGTGACATTCAGTGCTCTTGATCAGTGAAAGCAAGCTTGCTTTCTCACCTGAAATGGTTTCAACTAAATGCACAAAATGTACCTGAGTTCTTTCAAAAGTGAAGAGATGTGGCTTAGTGTTGACCCACTTTCCCGTTTTGACTCTGCTGTTGCAATAAGGTAAAGTAGTTTTTCCATTGAAAACGCATTAGCAATGTATCGCCGTTTCAAGTCCTGTGCAGGCATGACAAAAAAACTCCCTTTAGATGCGACAAAAAAAAAACACAGCACACCAAAGATATCAATACCACATTTGCTGCAGTAAATGGTGACTTTCAAAACTTAACTCTGGTGGAGATGAAAATAGAAACATGCTTGGACTTCAACATCAAACAGTTTAACATAATCACTTGCTTTTTACTGCAAGAATCTGAACCACATAAGTCCCAAAATAGAGCAAAAAGTAATGAGACCCAAGTAGTACAAAATTAATTTTGGTAGCAGAAAAAAAAACTTTTAACAGTTATTCATTGATTTAATTCAGCAATAAGTTACATTTTTCAAGTAATTTTAAAAAGTGTAATAAGATTGTCAGTTACTCCAATTATATTGGTTGCACATAGAATTAGGCCATTTGTCACCACCACCTCCCTACCCTACAGGATTAGGTTATTGGTCACTGCGGCCCAACCTCCTCACCCATCCACAGGATTGAGCCATTAGTGTGTGCTACATAGGATTTGTTAGCCTCACGGTCACTTCCACAGTCAGGCTGGGTAATCATGCCCACCACCCTTACACAATTACTGGTTTTACCCATTAGCTCTCAAAGTAAATGGCTTTGCCCACCATTCCTTCTCACACAGCACATCCATCTCAGTAGCACCAATAAAAAAACTGAAATAATCATTTTACTTAATCAAGATGTATAAATTAACTGGAGTCTGTTACCTTAGCAGCTTCATAGCCCATATTTAACCACTGGGTAGTTGCAAAATGTACAGCTTCTGAAACACTGTAGCCACAGCACACTTTGGAGACAAAGGCCCCTGGGGAACACACAATAAACTGGCCACTCTGCTGTACAGTACGACACACTTTGATCCCCTCCTTACACAGGACCTCTGGAGAAATCTGGCAAGACAAAAATTATGATGTGGAGATGCCGGCGTTGGACTGGAGTAAACGCAGTAAGAAGTCTCACAACACCAGGTTAAAGTCCAACAGGTCTATTTGGTAGCAAAAGCCACTAGCTTTCGGAGCGCTGCTCCTTCGTCAGGTAAATGGGAGTTCTGTTCACAAACAGGGCATATAAAGACACAAACTGAATTTACAAAATAATGGTTGGAATGCGAGTCTTTACAGGTAATCAAGTCTTAAAGGTACAGACAATATGTGAGTGGAGAGAGAGTTAAGCACAGGTGTCTTTAACCTGCGCTTAACTCTCTCTCCACTCACATTGTCTGTACTCCCACTTAACTGACGAAGGAGCAGCGCTCCGAAAGCTAGTGGCTTTTGCTACCAAATAAACCTGTTGGATTTTAACCTGGTGTTGTGAGACTTCTTACTAAGACAAAAATTAACCAGTTAAGGACAGAAATACAGTTAAATAGAGGCATGTTATCCTATAGTCATCTCTGTCTTTTACTATAGAAAGATACTAGTGTTAACTGAGAAATAAGTGAAATAACTCAATCCAGTTTTACAAGTATGCCAGTTTTCCACGATCCATTTAAATTTCATGCACCATCTAACAAAGATTCAACAGATAATGCACATGTACTCTTGCAAGGCCTGCAATATGTAGTAACATGCATAATTTTGACGTTTCAGGGTTAAAATGGATTTGGTGTTGCACTCTGCTCTCTAGTACTTTTTTAAAGCAAAATGCATTATAAAGTAGCCTATTTAGTGTAAATTCACTCATTTCACTATTTGAGCAGTAGAAGCCATCTTAAGTGGGGTCTCCACGCAGTTGAAGTGCTTCCAAGATATCATGGTTCATGACTGAAGTTCAGAACAGAGCTAATTCTCTGCTGCAAACTCATGTAATCCCAAGTCTGAATCAATCATGCCCAACGTACGTCAGACCTAGCTCACTAACAAAATGTGAAGAGAGAGACGAGTCATTCAGCAAGTTTTTCAAGAAAGTATTCTGAAACGCAGGTTTCAGAATTAAGTGTTCATTAAGCACAAGTTTTTTAAAAAATCATTTCTAGCAGTTAACAACATGCAAGTACTCAAAAAGGTTAATCTGCATGGTTTCATTTTAGTGATGTGTGCTGGTGGCAAAACACTTCATTTGGCTAGTAAGTAGTTGAAAACAGATTTAAAATAGGGTAATATTGTAATATATCAGAACGTGGATGTACATTTGCTTCAGCTCTTTCATTGGGAGTTGGATGCAACACAGAAACCAATCACTACACCTAAGAAAACGTGAGAAATCTATACAGGCAGAGTTTGTTTGTTCAAATATGGAGCGTACAAACATTATAAGGATTGCACATGCCACCACACACCTCCTTACCTAAGCCCAGAGAACATAGATGTAGGCTCACAAAGCATAGGAACCGCTAGATATGAAGGAGGATGCTGCTGAGGTTTAGCCAGCTAAAACCATGTAGTTTGTCACCAAAGAGCACTGGTAAACTAATCAGTTTACATATTAGGACTTTGTCTGGCTGTTACCTAGAGCCAACATTATTTGTTGTGGGTAATAGTTACACACCTCTAACAGGTGCATTGCACTTTATCCTCAGGTGGGGGAGGTTCAATGAGAGCAGTGTGGAGAGAGAGCTAAATGCAAAGTTTGTGGAAGGTGAAACAAATGAAACAGAAAATATTTTAATAGAGATCATGGTCAGAAAAAAACTGATTTGCATTGATATAGCAGCATTCATGTCCTCAATGCTCACAACACTTCGCTGTCATCAACTGCTTTTAGAGCATAGTTGGCGAGGAACTGGGTGAAGCCCTCTGCTCTTCCTTCAATATTGTTATGAATATTCTTCATCTCAACTGAACACGCAGGCAGGTCTTGGTTTAAATGCCTCATTAAAAGATAATAGTTCCAACAGTGCAGGTACTCCATGCAGTGCAGTACTCCCTCAGTACTGCAATAAACTTTCAGTCTAGAATAATGAGTTGCAGAAAGGTAAAAGTTCATAAAATTGTATCGATTCAAAGAACAGGGAAGATCATTATTTCATTATCATTATAGTCAGTCATACCTTACTCCTGACATATTTGGGCACTCAAACAGCCTTTGAATTTAGCTGCCACTGGAAGGGTGCAAGGTGGATGCACAAAGACTACCTGTGAGAGGTTTGGGGTTGTGTAGTTGATAGCGCATATTTACTAATATTCAATGTTTATTCAACATTTAAATACATATAGGAGTAAATCAACAGCTCTCTCAGACATCTGAAAAACTTCATGATTTAGCAGAATTTATAGTAACAATGGAACAGCGGTCAGTGGCACAGCCATAGCACGCACCATTGGCTGCACTTAGAAATGTAACTTTACCTTTTTTGCACTGGAGCTTTAGTCCTAGTTTAGTCCTCCTGTCCTAGTTGAAGGATGCAACAAAGGGAGCCACAAGGGCTAGTAATAAGGTGCAGAAGCACCAAGGCCATGGCTTCCTTGAGGAATACCCCATAAGATCCAGCAGGCTTGCAGTGCTATGGTCAGGTTATTAAAGTTATGAAGCATTTTTAACTATTTTCAACATTTCAAGGCCTTTTAATTGTTTTTCTGAGTTTACATAATCTTTGATTTAATATAAGTAAACATGGAAAAGTCTCAACACAGAATGAAAAAGTGCATCAAATGAACTAAGTGACAAAATGCATTCTGGCTTTGAATGCATTGATTTTATTTTATAACAGGAGGAATTATCAGTAAACAAGGACTGCTTACAAGTGGGGTGCTGGGTGGGTGAGCATATGGTTAGGGTGCGGGTAGGGGGGAGGGAAAGAGCCAGGTGTTAATTGTTCAGCAAGTTTACTTCTAAATACATTAAGTCCTTCCCAATTCAGCTTCTGCTGTTGATTACTTTCAACCCAGGTCCTATGCTTGTGATTAAAAGCACAAGTATCCTGGAGTAAATTTCTGAGCAAGTTTAGGGCATCTAACCCGACTCTACCACAGCCGGGTTAATGTCAGAGACATTCACAGAGGGGTCTGGGCAGCATACACTTGGCAAGTAATGCGTATGTGCACAGGTCAGGATTTCTTCTGGGTCCCACCATACATCAGTAGTGAATCTCTCTAAGTTTGCATCTGATTCAATCTGAAGATCTGGGCTACTAATTATATCCCCATAGATAAAACACCATGTTTCTGGTATCAATGAAAAAATTGGTTTAATTTGTCTTTTCAAATCTTCTCAAGTCTTCAAAGTAAAGGTTCAATATGCTAATAAATATGTTCTTCATAAACTGATGGCATCTCCTTTCTCTAAATCTATTGTCGGATTGTCCTTATTGGGATGGGTGTGTACAAGCTGGCTAATAGTAAAAGCCTCCTATTCTGCAAAATTGGTACCAGACCCAAATTCCAGGATGCCAAGTTTACTGAAACCAGATTATCTTTTAATCGAGTCCATCATACACTGGACTGACAGTGCTACAGAATGCACCTCAAGACTGCCAGGTTACACTGACCTCAAGAAAAACAGCTGAGTACAAAGTCCCAGTTGTTAGAATTGGCCCTGGCCCTTTTGCCTTTGTTGCATATTCCTTCTGCAAGATAGTCAAGAGCCAACCAGACTGCTTTATGCTCATGTCAGAAATTAAGAGCACATGCGGAGAGAGGGAAATCAAGAGTGTAATCCTTCCTTGAGCCAAACTTCTTGCAAACGGAATCACATTTTTACACAAGGAGCACTGACAGCTGATGTCAATAGAAGTAACGGAAGCTGCTATGATAGCCTGTAAAGATGCTGTTTTACTGTAGGACATTAACACATCCTTAACTTTTCAGGACAGCAGAAAACGGACAATTTTGCAATTGATACCATTAAAGTAGTCAAGTCATCAAGGTCAGGATATATAGGTGATGCTGCATCCATATCCTGGACCAAATCTAAATCATCATCTTTTCTGCCTTGTGAAAGTAAGACAGTGCCCAGTTTGTAAATTGGTCCCATGAACAATGGGACTCATTTTAAAAAACAACTTGGAACTTAGATAAGGAGGTAATGAGATAATCAGAGATTTCTATATCTCAAAGGTAAAGGAGTCAATTGAAAAGGGAGAAGTGAAAATATAATTAGATAATCATTTACTGCTTTATTTTGCATCTAAACATGCTACACCCAACATGGGAGTGCCTGATGTAGACATTGGACAACTAAATGAAAATGTCCCATTCTCCAGCACTAACATACATCACCTTGATAAGTACAAAATAAAAAACAGAACCAGCTTACATTCATATAGCACTTTTCACACCCTCAGGACGTCCTAAAATGCTTCTCAGTCATGAATTGCTTTTGGAATGCCGTCATTGTTGTTATGTAGGCAAATGAGACAGCCAATTAGCACATAGCAAGGTCCCAGAAACAACAAGAGATAAATAGCAAGTTAATCTACTTTAGTGGTCTTGATTAATGGATAAATGCTAGCCAAAATACCAGGAGAACTCCCCTGCTCTTCAAATAGTGTCATGGAACCTTTTAATTCCACACAAGCAGGTTGAAAGAATTCAGCTTAACATCGCATCTATGAGATGTTAAGATGACGCTCTATTGAAGGATAATCCAGATTTAAAATGTTCTGCTCTGCTCTGCTCTCTCGTCACAGATCCTGTTAGACCTGCTGAAATTTTACAGCATTTTCTGTTTTAGCATCTTTAACAATGTAGCATTCTCTCAGGAAAAAGAGGCCACAGAAATGCAAGTGACTAGAATGATGATGCATTAGGGCCCTACTTCCAATGACTCCCCGAGATGCAGCTAATTTGGGTTGACTGATATCGTCAAAGTGTGTTGCAAAGTGGGATTGAGGGTTATAAAAATACTAATAGCTGCCCGGTTTTCTTCCCTTTATGCAAGGGCAGCAACTTAAGTGTTTCTAAAAAGTGGGAAATCACAAGTAATATAGAAGATAAATTCACAAAAGAATTTTTTAAAAACTGAATGGAGTCAATTTGATGGGCCAATTGATTTTTAACTCTACAACTGGAGTATATTGCCTGTATACAAGTAAAGCTCCAACAGCACTCAGGAAGCTCAACACCATCCAGGATAAAGTTGCCCAGTTGATCGACACCGTTTTAAACATTCACTCTCTCTATCATGACCACACACATTGGCAGCAGTGTGTGCCATTATACAGGATGCAATGCAGCAACAAAGACACCTTTCCAAACTGTGACCTTCACCATCCAGAAGGACAAGGGCAGCAGGTGCACAAAAACACCACTACCAGATGTTTCCCCACCAAGTCACACAGTATCTGACTTGGAACTATATCACTGTTCCTGCACTGCCATTGGATCAAAATCCTGAAATGCCCTTTCTAACAACATTGTGGGCATACCTACATTAGATGGACTGCAATATTTCAAGAAGACAGGTCACCACTACCACCTTCTTAAACACAATCACGGATGGGCAACAAATGTTGGTCTAGCCAGCACTAGCCACATTCCACGAAAAAATAAAGTCCAATCCAGCCATGATGGATATGGCTGATGGCACATTTCTCTTACGATAGAAAAACAGCAAATTCTTAAGCATCAATTACAGAGTTTCATTTTAAAAATTTAGAAGGAAAGGCAGTTATAGAATCCCAACAGTGCAGAAGAAGGCCATTCAGCCCATCGAGTCTGTACCAACCACAATCCCACCCAGGCCGGATTCCCATAACCCCATAACATGTTTACCCTGCTAATCCCCCTGACACTAGGGTCAATTTAGCATGGCCAATCAACCTAACCTGCACATCTTTGGACCGTGGGAGGAAACCCACGCAGACATGGGGAGAATGTGCAAACTCCACACAGACAGTGACCAGAGGCCGGAATTGAACCCGCGTCCCTGGCGCTGTGAGGCAGCAGTGCTAACCACTGTAACATTGTGCCACTGTGCCGCCCATTATAATTATAGTGTCAATACCGAAATATCTGAACTCTAGCACTTTACGCCATCACAATTTCATTTCTGTCCAGGAGAATGCTTCCATCTCATTGGTATGTGGTATCATTGGCATGTGGTATCATTGGCAGTAATCTTTAGGTTTTTATATTGATAACTGCCCACATACTTCAACTACTCAGATGTCCATGTGTGTCTTGGAATGGAATAACATATGATTTTGCAGTTAATGCCTATTTTATCACCCATTGCCCTCCTTTTTCTATTTGGCTTACATCTTGAAGGCAATATATGCAACCTTCCAGATGTCGCCAAATTCACACTTTCCTTAGTTTTCAATAAAAAAGGGGTGGGCATAGAAAAAATCCTTCTTGCTGTTCCCTTCCTCTTGCCACCCAAATAATGTGGCAAAGGTTTGGGAAAAGGGAGAACCTGGATCAATGGTTGCTAGCTTATACCAATACATCTGAAACACAAGAGTTTCCGTCACGAGCCATTTTATTCTCATGTGTACGCAGTTTTGTTCTTACCATTATATTACTTTCAAGCATGTCCAGCCCTGACGTGCCATTAGCTTGCAGCAGGGTATGCACCACTTCATCAAGTTTGCTCTTCTCCTCAGCAGGAATACAATACCTGGAGAAAGGAAGATAGCTGAAAATGTCACAGTCCAAAGCTTGCAGGCGACAGGACATAAATGGCACCACTTCCTAATCTGGACTGTAGCTTGTGATGGTATAGGGATTACTTTTTCCAGAGTAGCACTTCAGCAGTCCCATTGCACCTATGTAACCTGTGGAAAAGTTTATAGAGACATCCAACAAATAACAACTAGCCCAGAGTTCCCAAAAAGACGTCTCCCAACTGTACAGAGGAATTGTCACACAGCTTGGCTTTTATCCTTGCTTTTCCCCCCCCAACACACACACAGTCTTTTTTAACGGCCAAAAAGTTCATATTCTTAACATATACTTGTTAAATAGCTACTTTATATATTTACAGAATGCATCAGAAGACAGACCACCAATGGCCTTTGCCCACATATCCGTGGGGAAATACTTACCATCACGATTACAATTTAAGAACATTCTCTGCGGAAGTATGGTCTCCAGGCGAGGATTACAGCCTTCACTGCATTGCCAAGAGCTAAAAAATGTTTCTTTGCTTAGCTTCATTCTGGAGTAACTCACCCCTTTCATTGGAGTGCAGCTGGAGTATGTTGTTAAAAATTCACTACCAGATTATCTCAGTTCATGCGTAATTGAGCCAAGGAGGGCCTAAGTTCAACCCCTGATCTGCAGGAAGCGCACACTGGCCTTGGATCGAAAAAAGGAGGGGGGAAACAAGAGTCAAACAGGGCTCTCACTTCCGATTGCTAATTAATGTTGGGCAAGAACACAGTTGGTTTCAGCTACAACATCAGTAGAAACAGATAGTAGAGGTAATGGATGGGTTGAGAATTAATCAGCAGGACATACTGAAAAGGCTTATTATGCTCAGAATGGATAAGTCACTTGATCCAAATGGCCAACAGTGAGTCATGGTAAATGGTTCTTTTTCAGACTGGCGGGTGGTAGACAATGGTGTTTCTCAAAGCCCCATGCTAGGACCACTGCTTTTTGTGGCATATATGTATAATGTGAATGTTGGAATAGAGCGCAAAATGACAAAATATACTGATGGCACCAAACTCGATGGTTCCAAACAGTGAAAATAATACCAATCGACTACAATACAGAGAAGTGAGGGGTGATGCAGAAGGGAGAGGCAATATAGACTAACTTACACAGTTTAAAAAAGTGTGCAGAGAAGAAAGTTCATGCGTACAGATCCTTGAAAGGTGGCAGGGTGTAATAAGAGACCAGTTCGCAAAGCATATATAGTTATTGGGCTTCATAAATAGAATTGCTGAGCACAAAAGCAGGGAATTTATGCTCAATCTTTGATTGTGGCCTAATTAATCAGAATTATACAGTGCAGTAGGAGGCCACTCAGCCTGAGTCTGCACCGACTCTCCAACAGAAAATGTTACTCAGGCCCACGGCCCCCTACTCCCCCAAATTGTGTACAATATTCTGCTGCTGCTAATGGCCCACAACATCTCAGATGCCCAGTTTTGAGTTGCTATATCTGTTTGAAATTTATCCCATTTAGCACGGTGTGGTGCCATACAACATAACGGAGGATAACCGCAATGTGGAGATGAGACTTTATCTTCACAAGGACTGTGCAGTTGTCACTACTATCACTACTGCAACAGATAGATTGGTGAGGACGAGATCAAGCAGTTTTGCCCCACTTGTTGGTTCCCTCACCACCACCTCTCAAGATCCAGATAAGCAACTATGTCCTTTAGGACTCGGTCAACTCAGTCAGCAGTGGTGTTACTGAGTCACTCTTGGTGATGGACATTGAAGTTTCCCACCCAGAGTACATTCTGTGCCCCAAGTGTTTTTCAACATGGAGGAGGACTGATTCATCAGCTATGGGGGATGGTAGGTGGTAGTCAACCGGAAATTTCATGGGATCCAGAGTCAAAATTGATGACTCCCAGAGCAACTCTCTCTCAACTGGATACCACTGTACTGTCACCTCAGGAATGGTGATAATGGTGTCTGGGACATGGTCATAATCTCAGAATCGTACCTGACAGACAATGTCAGGAATTTACTTAACACAGCTCTCCCAATTTTAGCACGAGCTCCCAGATGTTAGTGAGAAGGACTTTGCAGGGTCAACAGGTCTGAGTGTGAAGCTGTCATTTCCAGTGCTTAAGTCAAGGCTGGGTGATCCATCAGATTTTAGTCCTTTTAGCAGTTTGATATAACTGAATGAATTGTTAAGCCATCTAGGAGCCAACCACATTGCTTTGGGTCTGAAATCACATGTTGGTGTGATGATACTGTACTATCGATATATTTGAGAATATTTTAGAGTTCAGTTTTTTTCTACAGTCGGTGTTTCTGGAAAACATGCAGCTCATATGCTGGGAAGCAGGAAAATTACTCATTTTAGTCATGTGGTGCATACTTGAGGGGTCTAATGGGACTCTTGTTTATAAACGTAAAGGTCCCCTGGAGTTTTTTGATTAAAGGAATGGAAGCTGGGGTTTTTGTTTAGGTCATGCAATAATGTGGTTAATGGGAGCAACAAGGTATGCAGCAGAGAGAGAAACAGCTTTTGTTCAATTTCTGGCTGGGGTTGTTTTAAAGACAGAAGTCTGCAAGCCGCTCTGAAAATCAAAACCTTCAAGGCTGTTAAGAATTTATAGCAAGAATGCCTGGATTTACTAATTGTATTTAACGTGGCATTTGAGTCTAAGAGGGCTGTTGCTTATTTGGAACTGAAATAGTGATAAGTTAGAAATTAGAGTTGTTTCCTTTCATTTTGATAACTTTTAACAGTTGAACAATAGTTTAAGCTGTTTCATTTTGTTAGAGAGTTATACTAAAACTACATAATGAATAAAGCTGGTTTTGATAAAAGATTCCTAATTTGTCAGTAGAATTACTCCTGGAACAAAGCATCCTATCCTCACATTTATGCCAAGATAGAAAAATTGTTGGGGCCGATGCTGGTTTCAATATACCTTGGGGTTCGGGTCCAGAGCCCTAACATTGGCCAGACCAGATAAGGATGACATGAAAGAACATTAGCAAACCAGATAGATTTTGACGACAATTGTATTCTCATGGTCTCCATTAGAATAGCTTTTAATTACATATAGATTTATTGATTGAATTTAAATTTCACCAGCTGCTGTGGTGGGATTTGAACCCATGCCCCCAGAGCATTAGCCTGGGCCTCTGGATGATCATTCCAGTGACATTATCACTACACCCCTCCCTACCTCAAATTGACCAGAATGGTTCCTGGGATGAGTGGTTTTAGGTTCAAGATTAGGTTGGAGAAGCTAGAATCTCTCTCCTTTCACAGAGGAAAAGAGATTAAGGAGAGAACTGATAGAGTGTGTACAAGATTATGGCAGGTTTAGAGAAGTTTGACAAAAAGCTGTTCAATTAGCTGATGATACCAGGACTTTGGGGGGAGGGGGGCACATAGATTTAAAGCCCTGGGCAAGAGATACAGGGGGTTGTAATTTCTCCTGAACTAAAGGTTTGTTAATACAAACAAATATGAACTGCAAAGACGTCTCATCGTACAGAAATTACACATAAGCGTGGTTGATCTGGGCTGGCTTAAATTTTTTTTCCTCAGTGCATTTGTATTGCAACGACATGACTTATCATTCATTTTAAAATATGTTTAGAAAGAATAGGAACCATTTAAGCTATTTTTAAAAAAAGTATTTTTATTGCAATTAGCACTCAAATAGAATCGGAACAGATTCATCAACTTTCCATGGTTATCAAGAGAACCCAGACTATTTTGATTTTTTTTTTAAGTTCTAAATTTGCACCTAGCAGCAATGTACCACCTCTCAGAGGTGGCACTGAAACAAAAAGGATGTGTATGTACATGCATAGAGGAACAATTAAAAAAGGCTTGTCCCACAACAAAAATGTCAACATATGTAATTGTCATGCCATTCACAGAAGCAGAATTGTTGGAATAATCAGATATGAATTTTACAAATCAATCAGAAGTGTCCAAATCAATTGGATTGCAAAGTGCATTGGGTGTGTGCAGGTTGCATTTCTGAAAGCTTGACAATCTTCAAAGTAGTGGTCAGTAGGAGTTCATTGTTCCCATCAATAGTCTTCAAACAAGTAGTGCAGATAAGAAGTCAACATGACCAGTGCTTCCTGAACTAATTTCAGCTTGCAGGATTGTGCTCAATGTTGAGATAATTTGCTTGGAATGACCCTTGGGGGTTTGCCTCTTTAAAGTTGGCTAGTATGCTAAGACAGAGATCAGTTTGCTTTCATGGAGGTTGTGCCAAACATGCGATCAATAATATTTTCATAAAAACTTGAATGTTTCCATTCAGTTTTGCAGGTTACTGAAGCTGTTCAAACTAGAAAGAGCACCATTAAGGGGCATCTCAACTTAAAGAACTTGCTTAAGAAAATAAATTACATTTCAATCTTGTTTCAAGGATTTATATATATATACCTGGGTTTGCTGCTTTGCATCTCACTAGGATGGCACAAGACTCAAATCCGCAAACCTCCGCAGCAATGAGCTTTATCGGACCCTTCGATTATGGCATCAGGTCTGACCAGGAAGCCTCTGTCCACCCACATGCATCTCAAGATGCACTGAATTAAGACAAAACGGTGTCAACTCCAGTGAGCCACACAAGCAGTTTGCAAAAAAAAAAGACAATTAAAAACAGTGCTAAAAAACTGAAATGGGGAGGGGCAGGTATGGAGATGAGAGGAAACCAAGTTCATGTTTAAAGCGAATAGCAAGCTGCATCTAGTTTAAACCCACCCTTTAAATGCTGAACACTCTGCCTGTCTGACACAGATTTGCTAAGTTCTGTCCATGCTGGCTAACTGGTCATTTGATTAATGCAATTTTAAAGGTAATTTAAGGATATGGACAAAAGGTTTAACTCACTTCTGTGTCAGTGAAGCAGGTCTTCAGTTCAATCTGGTGGAAGAATTAAAAAAAACTATTATCCTCAACAATAAAGTACTTGGTGACACTTGATGACCAAACACTGACTAGTGAGGACCAGCCACAAGAAGCTTCATTTACACTGAGGCAATGGATTCAGGTAGAATCCAGATCAACAGCTAACTGGGATGAAAGCAAGTATATATAGGGCAGGTGAATTCAACTGAGGGAAACCGAATTTTCAAAAAAAAAAGACATGCACCGTTTGGAACAACGGATTTATTCTGAATCAGTTCTCTGGCATGAAAATTCAAATCACAACTCCATATGCTTCCCCAAGCTGGTACCCCACAATGCAACATTGAAATAATGCATTTGAACTAGAAATTGATCTGTGTGTGTGTTGGGTGACAGAATAAGTTGGTAAGCTGAATCCAAATCCAGAGCTAGTTACGGATCCAAACCTGCTCTGCTGAAAGTGGGGCTACCAAGGGAGAGCCCCCCCTCCCCAGGACAGGCACTTACCAAATGCAATCAGCACCAGTGTGTAAGTAGTCAATGTATGGAAGGTGGTTTTGGTCTCGTGACCAGCATGAGGTAGTGAAAACCATGCCAATATTTAGCCAAGGAATCGTCACTCCTAAACAAAATGAAAGAAAATAAATTGCAGCATAACCAGGACATACAGATTAGCATTTTCTTCAGCAACCCAAAATATGCTATTGTGCATGAAACAGTGGCCACAGTTCTCCAAGGTCAGTATTGTTAATCCACTGCAATTTAGCCTGGCAAAAATACGAAAAGTCCAGAACTGACCATCAAGCTCACTCCATCTCTATGGAAGGCATATGCATCACAAACTGTCCTCCCAGTTGTGGCAAGATCACCTCTGGGGTAAGAGAGAGAAAAATAGCTGTGGACAATTTCAGGAAATGAAATTGTGGGGAATTCTTCTCAAACTTCCTACGGCAATCCAACTTTAGGAGACAGCACTTTTCTTTGTTCTTTCATGGGATGTGGACATCACTGACAAGGTCAGCATTTGTTGTCCATCCCCAGTTGTACTTTAACAGAGTGGCTCCCTAGGCCATTTCAGAAGGCAGTTAAGAGTCAACCACATTTGTGTGGATCAAGAGTCACATGTAGATCAGGTCAGGCAAGGATGGCAGCTTTTCTTCCCTAAAGAACATTAGTGAACTAGATAGGCTTTTACAACAATCAACGATATTCTCATGGTCACGATTATCAAAATTCATTTTCAATTCCAGATTTTATTAATCGAATTCCACCAGCTGCCGGAGTGGAACGCATGTCTGAACCTATGTCCCCAAAGCATCAGCTTGGATCTCTGGGTCAATTGTCTATTCTGCACTACCACTATGCAGGTTACAAAAAAATGGGAAATGTGCTACCATCTCCCCGTCACCTGCAAGTATCTATAATGCATCATAAACTAATTACCCACTTTAACTGTTGATGGAATCGAAGTTCAAGGATTGTGGCAAGCCCCAGACTCACCAAACATAATGGAGGTTTGTTTCGTGGGGCAGGGTTTTTTTTTAACTAAAAGCTTCCTGGCACCTAGCCTAAATCTTTACCTGTAGATTCAATATGCTCTTACCTCACCATGTCTACTCCTATCAAATGATAACCTTGCTGAAAGATTTGAGAAGGGGCCATTACAAAATAGTATCCACTCTAGAATTCGCTCTTTCCCTGCATCACCCCACTCCACTCTCAAAAACATTCTCACTTCTTACCTGACAAAGCACCAAAGTGTCGCAGGATGGACCCTGAATTATTAGGAAGGACTGTAAGGTTCCATCCATGCCTGTTGTAAGAAGAATAAACATGTGAAAATCTATTATCTAAGAAACATCCCTTCACTCTGCCTTAAATTAAAAAATAATCCTAGCCAAGAAAAATTGGGCTGTTGAAGCTCTCATAATGGATGAGCTAGAAGAGTCACATGTGACCAAAATAGCAGATTACATTAGAAATGAGCTATTACCTTGAAAAAGGTTCAGATTTCCCAACAGGGAACCCACTCCCATGTGCTTTTGTATCTACTTTCCCAGAATGCACTGCTACATGGGAATCTTTCTGCTCCACAGCCCTCCAGTATTCTTGCTGTTGTTGGAATGAAAAGATAAGGAAAATTAATGTGTTGCTAGCCATCATACAACACCAAAACAGAAAAACCACAGTCCTGCATCTGTAATAGTAAATTCAGCAATGCAATCAAGAAAAAGTGAACAATGCATAAGGAGCGTCTACTTCCAAATTCTGTTTTCCTTCAAAGACGAAGTCAATCTCCCATGAACCTCCTTCCAGCTCAAAATTGCAACGGTAAAGTCTTTGAAGATTCTTTCTCTCCCCCATCATTAAGGTTGGTGCATTGTGCAGCAGGACCCAAAAAATGTGGAAATATACACAACTATGGATTTTGCATTACAGCAATTCATTGAGTATAGGAACACTTAATCTGTACAGTAGCCTACACATCATGTGGAAATTTTTTGAAGTGTATACTTGGGTTTCTCAAGAAAACTGGCAGTATGCAAACAAAATATAGAGTTTCCTTGAGCTTTATACAACTGTTCATCAGAAAATGATATCATCTTGTGGGGACAAGATAAAAACAGAAGGCCAAAAAGGTCCAATTTCTACACCTGTGTTCTAAGCCAAGACACTTATTTTAATATGAATTCATATCAATATTAAAAAATACACAATTGCTATCTGATCCAATAAAAACAGTAACATGCACGCATACTAAAATAGTAATAGTATCTTAGAAAAACTCAAACAATTTTCATCAGAAACAGAAAAACCAAGAATTGTCACTTTTTTAGACATGGTTTTGTGGGTTAAATCATCCTTCATTTGTTGCCAAATGACATCATTCCTGACAGGTCACAAAAGGTCCTGCACATCAGCCTTCTATCATACTGACCCCAATAGCATTCCCAATGCAACAAAGATCTTTCTAGAATTAATTCAGTGTCTTGACCATAACCCTCCTCCTGACAACTCTATCCAACTGGCTACTTCCTTAGTATATAAGGAATATTTCCTGTTATTTGTCCATCACTGTCCCATTTTACTTGTGTAAATGAAAATAACATTTTGGATTATCAGTACTTTTAACCAACTTTTATGATATGATTCCTTTTGAGATATGTCAACTGTAGGTGATCATATTTTCAAAGTTTATAGATTATTGACTTTCTCTGCACCATAATGACACCACAACCAGAATCTTCATAGTTGGATCAGGCACTCCACAGATTCAGCATGACCTCTGGGATTTAAACAAGATACCACTGTATTTATTACCAACTCATGCTGTTGCAACTGACAAGTAAACCAAGAATTAATTTACCTTACAACTATTGGTCTGAAATGAGAACCATTGCTCTAATATGCAAATTATCAAGTAGATTTAACCCAAATCACTGGGAACTTGATAAACTAGCTTTGGCACAGCAGTGGATTATGCTGTCATGCTAACATATATATGAACACACGAATTCAGAGCAGGAGCAAGCCACTCTGCCACAGCAGCCTGCTCCGCCATTCAATAAGATTGTGGCTGATCTCATTTTAACCTCAACTTCACATTCCTGCCTACCCCCAATAATCTTTCACCCCTTGCTTATCAAGAATCTATCTGCATCTGCCTTAAAGATAGGCAAAGACACTGCTTCAACCACCTTTTGAGGAAGAGATTTCCAAAGTCTCAAAACTTACTCATCTGTCAGAAATTTCTTTGAACAGCCATTAAACTTACAGGATAAATGCATCCCTACACTCCCAGATCTATTTTAGTTTTCCTATTAGCAATTTCTCTCCAACCTATGGAGGACACATGCCTCCTACTTTCACATCCAATACGCATTTGTTAAATTGCTGGTGTCACTAGCATATCCAATTATACCTATGGTCAGATTTTTCCTCCTGCCGCCCATAACCACATACTTTCCAGCTCCTGTTTGGGGTCAGCTAATGCAAAATATTCATATACAACACCAACAGAAGAATCTGCATTCCTCCCATTGGTCTACCCTTTCCAGATTTGTTACTGAATTCCTAATAACATATTTAAGCATACAGTGTTAACATGGTGACGTGTTAAAAGTTGTGTGCACAGCTTCAGACTCCTACCTCCACTTCAGCTGCTGTTGGTTCCTTACTAAAGCACATATTCATCATGTTTCTAGCTGTCCGATAAAATGTCGTCAGTGACACAGATCGTCCCTATACATGAAAAAGTAAAAGTCAATTCAGAGATCCACACAAGTATAACAGTCCCCATCCAATATTGTGGTTTCCCAGAGCACAACAAAGCCAGACAGGTAAGCCACTCTGAAACATCACTGATTGGCCTACCAATTGATAACACCTCTGAAATCCACCATCTCGAGCAGGTGCCTGGAAATATAACCATGTCTGAGTCGCACACCTCCCCAGTTTGAGCATTTATCACTATTAACACTGTTTATTGTGGCTGGATCAAAATCCTGGAACTCTTAACATTGTAGAAGCACCTTCACCACATAAGCGACAGTGGTTTAAAAAAGGGTAACCATCACTACATACCTTCTCAATGTGGTGCTGAGGGGGGGCTGCACTCAGAATTGCCATATTTTGGATAAGACATTGAAACAAGGACCTGTCTGCCCTCTCAGATGATCGTAGAAGATTCCATGTCACTTTTTCCAATAAGGACAGCAGAGTTCTTTGTGAGCTGACCAACATTTATCACTCAATCAACTAAACTAAAGCAGATTATCTGGTTACGTATCTGACCACTGTTTGTTGGACCTTGCTGTACACAAATTATCTGCCATATATTTCCTGACTAGGCTACACCAACTACCACTTCAAAGTTACTTTCATTTGTCTCGGGATGTCCTACACATAAAAGGCAGTATACAAATGTGATTTCTTTCCTTTTCTTCATAATCAGCAGTGAACTTCTAAAGTAATACAATGTGTTCAGTACAGTATTTGAAGATAAGACAGCATAAAGAAACATTTTGCCTATATATATATATATCTTGTAATAAAAGTCCCAGAGTGCTTACTGCCAAAGAGCAAAATGGAAGTAAAGAATTTAAGAGTAGATCAATGGCATGGTAGAACATATAGGGCTGAGAGTGGCTTTTGAAGGTAAAAAGAGAGGCAGCAAAGTTAAGGAGCTTTTGAAAAGATTGTCAAAGGGAAGATGTGCTAGTGACTGAAGAACCGCTTATGATGGGGAAAGCAGAAGGGAATGGGCCAATCCACGGACAAAGAAGCAGTGAGATGAGACCCATAGACTTGGGCAAGGCAGTTACAGAGAAGCATACAGAACTAGAAGAAACCATTGCAGTCTGATTGCTTCCAAAATTTCAAAAAACATAACTTAAAAACACTTCTTTTACCAAAATAATTACCAGCACTCTCTTGAATTTGGTCGCATTATGTGCATTCGTGAGACTGTCTGTTCCAAATATTTACTCTCCTATTTGTGAGATGTTAATTCTAAACAATCCGTTCACCTTCCCTCTTCTGAGCTCAATTTTGTACCCCGGTTACACAGTTTTCATTTACGCTAAATAGTATTTTGGAGCTGAATTTAAAACTTGGAAAAAGTGGTATTAAATTGACCATTCTTCTTTCCAGCATAGACATTCCCAGTTCCTTAGTCTTGAGCCGCAGCTCAAGTGTCCAACCCCTGGTATCAATGTATATGTCCTCCTTCCTTCCCAAAGTCCCCACGTTCTCACTCCAATACAGTGGTCACACACCAGGGTGAATGCTTCATTCTTCTGATTTCAGATCTTCACTTCTAAACTTAAAAACAAGGAGAAAGGTCTTCAATTTGCTGGAGCACCTAAAGCTAGGCAAAGATGGAGGTAAATAAGTGTGTGGGAGGGGACTTGGACTGATGAGTTCTGGAATAACTGCAGTTTGCAGACATGGGCGCAGTGGAATCAATGAGTGGAATGGCCAGGAAATTGAGAGTTAAGATGACAATGGGTGTAGTTGAGATTTGCAAAGGTGACGGAGCGATATGGAGTGTAACTAGACAGCAAAAGTCCATGATCTTAGCGATGGATCCAATGAGAGGTGGAAACTTCAGCTTTTTTTGTTAATTTGAACAGCAAGATTGTGCACCTCCAGTCTCAGGCTGAAGAAGCAGCAAGCAGTTGAAGTGAGCTGCTGTCATCTCCACCTTAATGTTGGCACAAGCAGAACAGGCTTAATGATGTGGACTGCATATTCACAATTAATCCAGAATTTGATGTTGCACAAGCAGTCAATGGTACGGCAATGTTGCACATTTGGAGCTTTTATATGGAAATTGACCCTTCTTGATAAAGTCAACAAGCAGTAAGATATTCTTGAACAGGGACAATTGGTTGGAAGTATGGGTGGAAATATTGTTTTTGTCGATGTAGTTATAGCATCAGGACAGGCAGGACTGAAACCACAAAAGCATGGTACCACAGAAGTGGGTCATAGAGAGGAAGCAATGGTAAGTGTTTTCAGAAGTGGCAGAGAGGTCGGAGATAAGGAGGGACAGAGATTGGATTTAAGTAAGGGATTTTCAAGGTTGGTTGAAAGGCTAACTAATGCCACAGAGGAGAAATGAGCAGAGGAGCTACACAAAAAGGAGACTAGAGCAAAGATCAGGTTTCTTTACTAACAATCTCAGTTACCTGGATTGTCATTATTACCCATATTCATTGTATTCTTCTTGCATAGCATAATGCAACCTTTCCAATAATGAAAAGTCAGAATCAAGAATCAATTAACAACCATCCTTGCATTATCCCATATTTATCACATTAATATAGGTGCTACTGGACAGATTCAACAACAATCTAAGAGCTGTTCAGGACAGTGGAGACATTGCCCCTGTACCCAGCTCCCCTCCTGAGTGACCCCCATGCTGTGAGCCCCTCTCACTACCTCTCATTGGATCCAACGATAATACCAGGCCTCGGCTGCGTGTCATACTGGTAGCAGGCATAACCTTCCCTATGGCACTGCCGTTCAATAGAACTGGTCTCTCATTGGCAGGCAGCTCTTGGCAGCTGGTACTTCCATCCCCAGGATTCTTGACTCTGGGAAGGCCCATCATACCAGTTAAGTGCCTGACTCGCACTTAATTCAGCAGGCCTTCCCTAAAAAGGCAACATGAAGCTCTTACCAGCACTCTCAGGCAAATCCCTGATCACCTCCATTAAATAATACCCACTAAATTATTAATTGCTGTTTGCCCATATTACTGAATACATTTTTAAAAACATTAATTTCACATGCTTCTGAAAGAAAAATCGAACTCTTCACAACCTCAGGATATTCCAAAGCACTTCAAAGTTCAAACACTCGTTATATAGCCAAAAATGGCTGACAACTTGTTGTTACATTAATTTCACATGCTTCTGAAAGAAAAATCGAACTCTTCACAACCTCAGGATATTCCAAAGCACTTCAAAGTTCAAACACTCGTTATATAGCCAAAAATGGCTGACAACCTGTTGGACTTTAACCTGGTGTTGTTAAACTTCTTACTGTGTTTACCCCAGTCCAACGCCGGCATCTCCACATCATGACAACTTGTGCACAGCACATCCCCACAAAAAACAAATGTGATAACAACCACTTAATCTGTATTTTAGTGATGTTGGCTGAAGGATTGAACTCCTCTGCTGTTTCAGTGCTATGGAATAATTTTACATCCATTTGACAGCGCAAATGGGACCCTCAATTTAATGTCTCACCCAAAAGACAGCATCTTCAGCAGTGCAGAACTCCATCAGTACTGCACTGAATGATCAGCCTAGATTGTGTGTTTAAGTCTCTGTAGCAGGGAATGAACCCATAGCCTTCTGACTCAGATGAGAGCATGATCACTGAGATGAGGAAGCCACCATTTCTTAAATGTAAGCCTTGTATGCAGACACTCCAATCATTTAACAGCACCCAAATGATTAACATTTTCATTTTAACACTGCAAATAAATACTGAAGTCTACAATAGAGTCAAGGTAGAGGGGAACACCAATTATTATTTGGTGGCCTGACAATAAACCTGACAGCCTTGTGGACTCTGAATTCAACAATTTCAGACCATGAACTCTGTTCCCCATTGTTTCCTGCCACGTGCCAGTTTGATTTTTTCATATATTTGCTTTTGGACAGAGCTATATATTATTCTGGCATTTACAATTGCTACGAACAAATGCTTTTTTGCTTTACTACAACCGTTAGCAGTCCCTTTGCTTTTTGTTCCAGGACATCTTTGTCATTTAATCTCTTACCCTAAACCCTATCCCAGACCTTTCCTTTTGTTCTTCCTCCCACTACTGCCCACCCCACCTTTTCATGGCATAAAATCCATCACATTTCTATCCCCCTTCAGCTCTGAAGTCATTTTCAATTTGAAATCTTAACTTTGTTTCTCTCTTCACAGATGCTGCCAGACCTCCTGGCATTTCTGATTTCTGGCACTTTGTTTTTATTTCAGGTTTCCAGCATCCGCGGTAATATATTTTTATTAAACCTAAACTACATGTTGCATAAAAATAGCATGAAAAGTGATGTAATTTACAGTAGCTGCAGTGTTACTTAACCACAAAGCTGATAATGGTCTTCTGCAGATTTGTGGTTAGCCAATCATGAAAAATTGATTTTTAAAAAATCAGATTACCAAGTAATAATACAAACAAACCGGATGGGATGTTCCTATGTCAATTAAAGCCCGTTTTGTAGATGCAAAATGCTTTGAGACTTCTTAACGACATGGTAACATGTTGCATAGATA
Source organism: Mustelus asterias (assembly GCF_964213995.1). NCBI lineage: Eukaryota > Metazoa > Chordata > Chondrichthyes > Carcharhiniformes > Triakidae > Mustelus > Mustelus asterias. Next base: position 129,370,736 of record NC_135802.1, read on the forward strand.
AAAAAAAATTTGTTCTTTACTTTGCACGGTGTTGAATAACTTAGATGTAGACATATTTCTACAACCAAACTTTTAAAGATCTCAAGTCAATTGTTAAGCAATCAGCTTTTGGAAAAATGAAATTTCTTTTTAAATTAGCATTCCTATCTCTGTGGTTGATAAATAAGAATACTACAGATCATGCTTTTCTGACTTACATGAGTAGAATTCAAATTTGCCTGGTTATCATCCTACAGAATGTTAATGGAGAAAACTGAAGATTGCAGAGTGCCACTAAACTTTATAAATCTTACTATGAATTAATTTTAATAGCTAGGAAATGAGGGGGGAGGGGAAAATGAGATTTCCCAGCTGAATAAGATGCAAAAACTAGTGTATAGATATCATCTCAGAATGGGGTAATTTATGAACAATTTAAGTATGAACTCAGTTAAACTTCAAAAATGCAGCGAGAATCTTGATGTTATATTTTGTTCTTAACCAGGAAGAATCAAACCCTGTATGCAATGAGGGGTTGGTTCTTTTGTCAATGTTCTCCCCTTCTGGCCCAAAGATGCTAATTGCTTGGAAATAGATACAAAAGTGGCAGGAATGTTATCCAGAAGCTAGTGTAACGGGAGGAGGCGGTGCCAATTGTCTCCATCTGACATCAACACACACAAACTTTCCAACTGCGGCCAGGCAAACAGAAATGGGAATGCCGATTAGTATCACGCACACATGGTAAGGATATGTTATCTGTTTCTCCGAGCTCAAAAACCTAACAATACGATGCCTTTACCAACCAAGCCAACAAGGACAAGAGACAAGGCACATGTGGAAGAACAAGCACACAAGCGAGAGAGAGAAACTAATCTTTGATCTTCAGAGGTGGGCAGGGTATGCTGGCAACTTTGACCAGGAATTTGTACTTTCAAAATGGGATGTTCGGGTGAAGTTAGAGAAGGTTATTGAGGAAGAGAAATTGTACTTGATTCAGTATCAAAAGTAAAATCCGCAATTAACTGTTGACAATTTTTATGATTAATTGTCTTAATCTAAAGTGTGAGATCAAGCAAGGCAGTTTAATTTCTAGTCATCAAAGGTCAAGGAATTGGTCAATAAATTTTGAAAATGAGTCTATAAATTGTAAAACTCTTCCAACAAGCACGCTATGTGACATCAATTTTAAAATAACATCCTTGGAAATGATCATATGGTGTGCACATTGAAAGCAGAAAACCTTCCTGGAATCAGCAACAAACACCATTGTTGAACTAGCAAACAAATCACTGCGTCAAAGGGCCAGTATTATTCCTCATGTTTTCTGAAAAAATTAGCATCAATGGAAGACATGGCTTTCATACAAGTTGATAAGCAGACTGACCAAAGATGCTCATTTTAAAAATGGAAACTTTTCCACTCAGGGGCTCAACTCCCAATAGACAATTACCATTTTTGTGCATATGATCGCCTAACAATAGCAGGATGGAAAAAATATAAGAATTACAACACAAAATCTAAGCACTTCACACTAATCTTCTGCACACCTATATTGCTAGTTTACAGAAGGGAAGGAGAGAGGGGCAGGGCACTAAAGAGGGCAGGCAGGTACATGAATGCAGGAGAGTTTGAGAAGATTGGGAAGAAATGTGCTACTCCAGCGCAATTGCAATTTTCACTTTGCACAGTAGCAGTCATTTAGAAAAGATGGGTACTTCACCCTTCTCTTACATGAGGGTTTCGAACTAGTCTTACCTCCCCCAAAAAAACGGAGTATTCCCAAATTCCATCTGCATGTTCATTGCACACAGTAACAACATATGAAATCATGATGTGTTCATCTCAAGTCTACCAAGATATGTTTGGGCATAGAGTTGTCTCACAATCAAGAACTGTTTCTTGGCAATCACTAACGTAGAAAAATTATACTGCTTGTGAAACGGTAGACATCTGTATTAAATATCACAACTAGCACTAGAGGCATCATCTTGACGTGCTCCGGAACAAAACACAAAGCATTATATCCAGCTACATCACTGACAATGTTCTAGAAGTCAAACAAAAGTTTTTGCAATAACATAAAAACAAAGGCATTTTTTCAAAGCTGGGGAACTTTTGTCATTATTTACTCGGACAGTCATCTTCAGAGGGCACTGCTGAACTTAACCTTTGGGTAATCAGTTATTTAAAACATTCAATTTATGAAACTAAGTGAGGGATGGGATTACATTTCAGCATACCTCCACTCTACAACTGTGAATGGTGTGCAGTCAACTCTTACATAATGTGAATCTATTTGGATGCAGATTTTGTGAACGCACACACCTTATATATACACTTGTACAAGTCACTGAGAACTTCACCATCATCTTCACTGTCCTTCTTTTCCTGAGCAAACAATCGCCGCCTGCCTGTTTTCAATTCAGTGTCTATTTCTTTAAGCTTATTCCGGAAGCCATTTTTATGCACCACACCATTTACCAGCCCATTTTTTGGCTCAAACCTGGGCAAGGACTGAGACTTGTACGTGCTGTCTGAATGTGCTTCCAGGGGCCCTTTCTTCTTCTCCAGGTTCTCTTTTTCCATCAACACCTCTTTCTCCAGCTTTTTGTGCTCTTCCTGGCAGAGGGAGTCATAGGAGAGTAGGAACTGGCAGTAGGCCTCCTGCAGCTTTGCCAGCCTGTCCTGTGCAGTTTTAGGGATTCGCAGCATGTCTGCTAATTTATTCCACTTCTTGAGGTCAGTCACTTGCTGCATGCCACCCATGTCATTGATCAGCTGATAAAACCGGGCCAAGTCCAGCTCACATCCTCCTACAACAGAAAAACCACATCAATTATGTCAACCTTCAAATCAACACCACTGCAACTATATTTGGAACCAAATTTGTAAAGCCGGTCTGTGAAAGGTTATTTGTCTCTATCAATTAAATATTGCACATTATTCACCATCAAATCAATACTACTCTGGTAATTTTGCCTTTAATCATGGCAAGGCTAATCAAGATCTCTGTTTTAACAGCAACAATTATGTCTGATCACAATTAAAGATTGATTTTAAAGTATGTCACTTCGGTTAGGTTTTTCTTGGGAGTATTATACTCCCAGGACTGCCATCGTATGATGAAAAAGTAACAAAACTGCTTGATCAAGATTTGTCGTCTTCATAGGAAATACTAGTTTACATTTGTGAAGTCCATGGCCTGAGATAGACTTTAAAAGGGTGAAAAAAAATTCAAGGAATATTTATTTCCTCCCCTATTTAAAAATATATTCCTCAATTTAAAAAGAAAAAATAAATTATACTAGAGGAAGCCATTTTGTCAGGTCCTCTTGGTCACACAAAGGACTCATGCACTACAGAATGGTCATGACTTCACACTAACCTAGGAATGGATCCAGAACTGCTGGCCAGGGGAAGTTACTAATTGATGCATTCACACTGGAAATTTAGCAACAATATGTTTTTTAATTTCATACTGACACTAAACATATGTAATGCAAATCAGATGTTAAGGTCTTAATTGACTCGAGCAGAATGAGACTTCATGATCTAGCTTCAGGCTATATTTCACAGAATCAAGCATGACCCACTTTGCAGCGACTTGAGTTGTAATTGTATAATACCCAATGCCTGCGAACCAGTTGCATATTTCCTTCCCTTTTAATGTTGGTTTTTTTAAAAAAAACTAAATAGTACATATTGTTGAAATTCAATCTTGGAGGAGAGTTTTGCACCTTTGAAAACCTACTGGGACCATATTTTGCTCTCCATGTCAAACAAATAACCACAAGCCTTTCATCACACATCACTGGAACTTACTGCAAACTGAAGAGTGGGACTAATTAGATTGCTCTTCAAAAGGGCTGTTACACAGACTTGAAAGGATAAATGGCCTCCTTTCATATTGCACGATTCAAGTCAAAATGCAGCAGCACCCTCTACAAAGATCCTAGACCATGTGAAACAGAGCATGTAACTGCATCTCTCTAACCAGCTTGAAGAATTATTTACTGCAGAATCTGAACCCAGAAACATTGTGTTAGAATATTTAATTCAATGTCAAATCCAGTAAAGAAAACAAGAGTGAAAAACTGATGAAATTAATGGAGAGATAAAAGATACGCAAGTATCCTCAGAATAATTAAAATCTGGAAGAATGGCACTCCACATTTGAAAAGGTTTATTTTCAGTGCCAGAGAAGTTATTTGGCAGTAATTAATAGTTATCATATCATCGAAAATCGGAAATAGATGAGCCCCAACCTTTTCTGGCGAGTTCAGTGTGCATCGATCATGAGAATACATTTCATAGGCCAAATCTTGTTGCAGAGAAAATGGCAAGGTTAATGATGCTCATTTTAAAGTATCACAACCAAAATAAATGGGCAGCAACTTTGGTAACTGCACATACCCAGTTAAATTGGAAAGCAGGTTGCTGTCTTGAGTTACCCTCCCCCAAAAGCTGTTGTATCAAACATTATTTTTTCACCAATGGAACCAGTATAAATATTCAAGTTGCACAACATCACTTCATATTCTCTCTCTTGGAAGGAGAAATGAAAATCGGTTCCCTGTTTCAACTTAAAGATTCTCAACAATTTAACTTGTTCCTGTTCATTGGACAAATGAAACAATCAGCAGCAATGCTAATAAATAAACCTTACCTTGAGGTAACCTCTGTCATCAGGACATTAAGAGAACGTAATCATGAATCTTGTATACGGTAGTGATCACCACTAGACCTTTTAGGAAAGTATTATTTCATGCACCATATTTTTTAAGGTGGGTAGATCAGTGAGACACACTGTTTCAAAATACACTAATTTAGTTTTAGAATTATGCAGTACCCTTCAAAGATTTTTTTTTTTTAAAAAGAAGAAAAAGCATTTGATTAGCCATCTAACAGTGTGAGCGACTGCTTCCTGCTTTCATTGGACAGGAACAGCCAGCCAATTAGGAGGGCCTGATTCACTTGATGGCAAGAATTCACCAAAATAAATGCTTCTTTTGAACAGGAACAGGCCCTTCAGCCCTCCAAGCTTGCAACAACCATGTTGCCCGTCTGAACTAAAACCCCCAACCCTTCCAGGAACCATATCCCGCTATTCCCATCCTATTCACGTATTTGTCAAGAAGCCCCTTAAAAGTCACTATCGTTTCTGCTTCCACTACCTCACCCGGCAGCGAGTTCTGTGTAAAAAAAACTTGCCTCGTACATCGCCTTTAAACCTTGCTCCTTAAACCTATGCCCCCTAGTAATTGACTCTTCCGCCTTGGGAAAAAGCTTCTGACTATCCACTCTGTCCATGCCCCTCATAATCTTGTAGACTACTATTAGGTCCCCCTCAACCTCCTTCGTTCCAGTGAGAACAAACCAAGTTTCTCCAACATTTTCTCATAGCTAATGCCCTCCATACCAGGCAACATCCTGGCAAATCTTTTCTGTACCATCTCCAAAGCTTCCACATACTTCTGGTAGTGTGGCAGCCAGAATTGAACACTATATTCCACGTGCAGTCTAAGCTGCAACATGACTTGCCAATTTTTAAACTCAATGCCCCAGCCTATAAAGGCATGCCATATGCCTTCTTGACTACCTTCTCCGCCTGCATTGCCACTTTCAGTGACTTGTGTACCGGTACACCCAGATCACTCTGCCCATCAACACTCAAGGGTTCTGCCATTTACTGTATATTTCCTATCCATATTAGATGTTCCAAAATGCATTACCTCACATTTGTCCAGATTAAACTCCATCTGGCATCTCTCTGCCCAAGTCTCCAACCGATCCATATCCTGCTGTATCCTCTGATGATCCTCACTGCTATCCACAATTCCACCAACCTTTGTGTCATCCCCAAACTTACTAATCAATCCAGTTACATTTTCCTCCAAATCATTTATATATATTACAAACAGCAAAGGTCCCAGCACTGATCCCTGAGGAATGCCACTAGTCACAGCCCTCCATTCAGAAACGCACTCTTCCACTGCTACCCTCTGTCTTCTTTGACCAAGTAAGAAGTTTAACAACACCAGGTTAAAGTCCAACAGGTTTATTTGGTAGCAAAAGCCACACAAGCTTTCGGAGCTGCAAGCCCCTTCTTCAGGTGAGTGGGAATTCTGTTCACAAACCGAGCATATAAAGACACAACCTCAATTTACATGAATAATGGTTGGAATGCGAATACTTACAACTAATCAAGTCTTCAAGAAACAAAACAATGTGAGTGGAGAGAGCATCAAGACAGGCTAAAAAGATGTGTATTGTCTCCAGACAAGACAGCCAGTGAAACTCTGTGGGGGTTACAAATAGTGTGCCATGAACCCAATATCCCGGTTGAGGCCGTCCTCGTGTGTGCGGAACTTGGCTATCAGTTTCTGCTCAGCGACTCTGCGCCGTCGTGTGTCGCGAAGGCTGTCTTGGACTTTGACCAAGCCAGTTCTGTAGCCATCTTACCAGCTTACTTCTGGTCCTGTGCGACTTCCCTTTCTGTACCAGTCTGCCATAAGTGACTTTGCCAAAGGCCTTACTGAAGTCCATGTAGACAACATCCACTGCCCTATCCTCAATCATCTTTGTCACTTTCTCGAAAAACTTGATCAAGTTAGCAAGACATGACCTCCCCTTCACAAAACCATGTTGCCTTTCGCTAATAGGTCCACTTATTTCCAAGTAAATCCTGTCTCGAAGAATCCTCTCCAATAATTTCCCTACCACTGATGTAAGGCTCACTGGCCTGTAATTACGTGGATTATCTTCGCTGCCCTTCTTAAACAAAGGACCAACATTGGCTATTCTCCAATCTTCTGAGGCCTCCTCTGTAGCCAGTGAGGATACAAAGATTTCTCTCAAGGCCCCAGCAATTTCCTCTCTTGCCTCTCAGTATTCTGGGGTATATCCTATCAGACCCTGGGGACGTGTCTATCTTAATGTTTTTCAAGACCCCCCAAACCTCCTTCTTTTTGATCTCAACATGACCCAAACTATCTACACACTCTTCCAAAGACCTTCCCCAGCCTTGGGATGTTCCTTAATCTGCTGGCCAATGACTTTTCGTGACCCCTTTTGGCCCTTCTGACTCCTTGCTTAAGTTTTGATAAAGTACTCAAGGCACTGGAATGAGTTAATTCCTCAGTTGAATTTTGCTGCAGTCCATTTCATGAACCTGCTGACTTTCTTGTATCTGATTTATGCACAATCTATTTATCAGATCAAACCAAAGAAATGAAGTACATTGGGAATTCCAGGTTGAAGCCTGTCCCCATCCCTCCCAAAGCAGCTTATTCAAATGTTGCTTCCACAGGCTTTCAGTGAATTGATCATCAGCTACTTACTTGGGGAATCTTCAATTGAACTGAAGTGGATTCAGTCAGTTTTTCAGTGTACACACATAGCTCACTGCCTTGATCCAACAAAATCATGCTCCACCAAAATCATTTTGATTCATTTGCATTGACAACTTTTACACCATCTCCAGTTTTTAATTCTATTTGACAGTTACAGTGGTATAAAGATCATGGAACACGACAGGAACCGAAGTGAATTGAAAAAATCTGATATGTAGGTAGGCAACAGAAAATCTGACTGTAAACCTGCCAGAATGTTGTCCAAACCCAAATGATTACCAATGTTCTTCAATGAGAAATCCGGCCCAGACTGGAGTCTCAGTCACATTAAGTGACTATCTCCGAATGTAGCGCACTGAGTCATTCTTAAATAAAATCAAAAGAGGCAAACACCTGCTCAGGCCAACTGCAATTAATGCAGCCTTGCCAGTGTAACCCACATCCTGAAAATATGATATTTAACGGCTCGGGCAAATTCTAGATCAGTTATTCAGCCATGCTGAACAGGCGCCAGAGTGTGGCGACTATAGGATTTTCACAGTAACTTCATTGCAGTATAAGCCTACTTGTGACACGAATAAACTTTAAAGAATTGTAAATATAGGGTGCGAGTTCAGGTTAAGTTTTTGCAGGAAACCCATAAGTTCAGTTCCCATCATTCAGGAGTTACAAATATTTAGGAAAAAGCATTAGTTGTATTTACACAGGTGCTCAGATTTGGGCTGAATGCTGACAGCAAAAAAAGGTTAAAAAAATAGGGGAGCAGTGCAGGAATCTTTACATTTGCTGGGGTAGCATTAGTCTCAGAAGACTTACTAAAAGAGGACCCTTGGCAGGAGAGTGTTAGGAATTAGCAGTTGTGTCAATCAACTGGAAAGGTTTAAGAGTTTAACCGTAGGAAACCCAGCAATGACTTAAGGTAATTGCCATATAGGTTTGAGTTTGGTTACAAGAAACACAGAGGCTACTATAGGTTTGGGATTTGCCACAAGTCCCAAGGTATCAACGTTAGATCAGGATTAGAATTCAGTCTTAGAACTAGACGTAGTCGCTTTAACAAGTAAAAGCAGCCTTAAGACTCAGCAGCAATTACAAACTGGAAAATAGACTTCGGGGGCGGGTGGGGAGGGGGAGCGAGAGCGAGCGCGGGGGAGCGGGAGCGAGCGCGGGGGAGGGGGAGCGAGAGCGGGGGAGGGGGAGCGAGAGCGAGAGCGAGGGAGGGGGAGCGAGCGCGAGAGCGAGGGAGGGGGAGCGAGCGCGAGAGCGAGCGCGGGGGAGGGGGAGCGAGAGCGAGCGCGGGGGAGGGGGAGCGAGAGCGAGCGCGGGGGAGGGGGAGCGAGAGCGAGCGCGGGGGAGGGGGAGCGAGAGCGAGCGCGGGGGAGCGAGAGCGAGAGCGAGCGCGGGGGAGCGAGCGCGAGAGCGAGCGCGGGGGAGGGGGAGCGAGAGCGAGCGCGGGGGAGGGGGAGCGAGAGCGAGCGCGGGGGAGGGGGAGGGGGAGCGAGAGCGAGCGCGGGGGAGGGGGAGGGGGAGCGAGAGCGAGCGCGGGGGAGGGGGAGGGGGAGCGAGAGCGAGCGCGGGGGAGGGGGAGCGAGAGCGAGCGCGGGGGAGGGGGAGCGAGAGCGAGCGCGGGGGAGGGGGAGCGAGAGCGAGCGCGGGGGAGGGGGAGCGAGAGCGAGCGCGGGGGAGGGGGAGCGAGAGCGAGCGCGGGGGAGGGGGAGCGAGAGCGAGCGCGGGGGAGGGGGAGCGAGAGCGAGCGCGGGGGAGGGGGAGCGAGAGCGAGCGCGGGGGAGGGGGAGCGAGAGCGAGCGCGGGGGAGGGGGAGCGAGAGCGAGCGCGGGGGAGGGGGAGCGAGAGCGAGCGCGGGGGAGGGGGAGCGAGAGCGAGCGCGGGGGAGGGGGAGCGAGAGCGAGCGCGGGGGAGGGGGAGCGAGAGCGAGCGCGGGGGAGGGGGAGCGAGAGCGAGCGCGGGGGAGGGGGAGCGAGAGCGAGCGCGGGGGAGGGGGAGCGAGAGCGAGCGCGGGGGAGGGGGAGCGAGAGCGAGCGCGGGGGAGGGGGAGCGAGAGCGAGCGCGGGGGAGGGGGAGCGAGAGCGAGCGCGGGGGAGGGGGAGCGAGAGCGAGCGCGGGGGAGGGGGAGCGAGAGCGAGCGCGGGGGAGGGGGAGCGAGAGCGAGCGCGGGGGAGGGGGAGCGAGAGCGAGCGCGGGGGAGGGGGAGCGAGAGCGAGCGCGGGGGAGGGGGAGCGAGAGCGAGCGCGGGGGAGGGGGAGCGAGAGCGAGCGCGGGGGAGGGGGAGCGAGAGCGAGCGCGGGGGAGGGGGAGCGAGAGCGAGCGCGGGGGAGGGGGAGCGAGAGCGAGCGCGGGGGAGGGGGAGCGAGAGCGAGCGCGGGGGAGGGGGAGCGAGAGCGAGCGCGGGGGAGGGGGAGCGAGAGCGAGCGCGGGGGAGGGGGAGCGAGAGCGAGCGCGGGGGAGGGGGAGCGAGAGCGAGCGCGGGGGAGGGGGAGCGAGAGCGAGCGCGGGGGAGGGGGAGCGAGAGCGAGCGCGGGGGAGGGGGAGCGAGAGCGAGCGCGGGGGAGGGGGAGCGAGAGCGAGCGCGGGGGAGGGGGAGCGAGAGCGAGCGCGGGGGAGGGGGAGCGAGAGCGAGCGCGGGGGAGGGGGAGCGAGAGCGAGCGCGGGGGAGGGGGAGCGAGAGCGAGCGCGGGGGAGGGGGAGCGAGAGCGAGCGCGGGGGAGGGGGGAGCGAGAGCGAGCGCGGGGGAGGGGGAGCGAGAGCGAGAGCGAGGGAGGGGGAGCGAGAGCGAGCGCGGGGGAGGGGGAGCGAGAGCGAGCGCGGGGGAGCGAGAGCGAGCGCGGGGGAGCGAGAGCGAGCGCGGGGGAGCGAGAGCGAGCGCGGGGGAGCGAGAGCGAGCGCGGGGGAGCGAGAGCGAGCGCGGGGGAGCGAGAGCGAGCGCGGGGGAGCGAGAGCGAGCGCGGGGGAGCGAGAGCGAGCGCGGGGGAGCGAGAGCGAGCGCGGGGGAGCGAGAGCGAGCGCGGGGAGCGAGAGCGAGCGCGGGGGAGCGAGAGCGAGCGCGGGGGAGCGAGAGCGAGCGCGGGGGAGCGAGAGCGAGCGCGGGGGAGCGAGAGCGAGCGCGGGGGAGGGGGAGCGAGAGCGATGGCGGGGGAGGGGGAGCGAGCGCGGGGGAGGGGGAGCGAGAGCAAGCGCGGGGGAGGGGGAGCGAGAGCGAGCGCGGGGGAGGGGGAGCGAGAGCGAGCGCGGGGGAGGGGGAGCGAGCGCGGGGGAGGGGGAGCGAGAGCGAGCGCGGGGGAGGGGGAGCGAGCGCGGGGGAGGGGGAGCGAGAGCGAGCGCGGGGGAGGGGGAGCGAGAGCGAGCGCGGGGGAGGGGGAGCGAGAGCGAGCGCGGGGGAGGGGGAGCGAGAGCGAGCGCGGGGGAGGGGGAGCGAGAGCGAGCGCGGGGGAGGGGGAGCGAGAGCGAGCGCGGGGGAGGGGGAGCGAGAGCGAGCGCGGGGGAGGGGGAGCGAGAGCGAGCGCGGGGGAGGGGGAGCGAGAGCGAGCGCGGGGGAGGGGGAGCGAGAGCGAGCGCGGGGGAGGGGGAGCGAGAGCGAGCGCGGGGGAGGGGGAGCGAGAGCGAGCGCGGGGGAGGGGGAGCGAGAGCGAGCGCGGGGGAGGGGGAGCGAGAGCGAGCGCGGGGGAGGGGGAGCGAGAGCGAGCGCGGGGGAGGGGGAGCGAGAGCGAGCGCGGGGGAGGGGGAGCGAGAGCGAGCGCGGGGGAGGGGGAGCGAGAGCGAGCGCGGGGGAGGGGGAGCGAGAGCGAGCGCGGGGGAGGGGGAGCGAGAGCGAGCGCGGGGGAGGGGGAGCGAGAGCGAGCGCGGGGGAGCGAGAGCGAGCGCGGGGGAGGGAGAGCGAGCGCGGGGGAGCGAGAGCGAGCGCGGGGGAGCGAGAGCGAGCGCGGGGGAGCGAGAGCGAGCGCGGGGGAGCGAGAGCGAGCGCGGGGGAGCGAGAGCGAGCGCGGGGGAGCGAGAGCGAGCGCGGGGGAGCGAGAGCGAGCGCGGGGGAGGGGGAGCGAGAGCGAGCGCGGGGGAGGGGGAGCGAGAGCGAGCGCGGGGGAGGGGGAGCGAGAGCGAGCGCGGGGGAGGGGGAGCGAGAGCGAGCGCGGGGGAGGGGGAGCGAGAGCGAGCGCGGGGGAGGGGGAGCGAGAGCGAGCGCGGGGGAGGGGGAGCGAGAGCGAGCGCGGGGGAGGGGGAGCGAGAGCGAGCGCGGGGGAGGGGGAGCGAGAGCGAGCGCGGGGGAGGGGGAGCGAGAGCGAGCGCGGGGGAGGGGGAGCGAGAGCGAGCGCGGGGGAGGGGGAGCGAGAGCGAGCGCGGGGGAGGGGGAGCGAGAGCGAGCGCGGGGGAGGGGGAGCGAGAGCGAGCGCGGGGGAGGGGGAGCGAGAGCGAGCGCGGTGGAGGGGGAGCGAGAGCGAGCGCGGGGGAGGGGGAGCGAGAGCGAGCGCGGGGGAGGGGGAGCGAGAGCGAGCGCGGGGGAGGGGGAGCGAGAGCGAGCGCGGGGGAGGGGGAGCGAGAGCGAGCGCGGGGGAGGGGGAGCGAGAGCGAGCGCGAGGGAGGGGGAGAGAGAGAGCGCGAGGGAGGGGGAGAGAGAGAGCGCGAGGGAGGGGGAGAGAGAGAGCGCGAGGGAGGGGGAGAGAGAGAGCGCGAGGGAGGGGGAGAGAGAGAGCGCGAGGGAGGGGGAGAGAGAGAGCGCGAGGGAGGGGGAGAGAGAGAGCGCGAGGGAGGGGGAGAGAGAGAGCGCGAGGGAGGGGGAGAGAGAGAGCGCGAGGGAGGGGGAGAGAGAGAGCGCGAGGGAGGGGGAGAGAGAGAGCGCGAGGGAGGGGGAGAGAGAGAGCGCGAGGGAGGGGGAGAGAGAGAGCGCGAGGGAGGGGGAGAGAGAGAGCGCGAGGGAGGGGGAGAGAGAGAGCGCGAGGGAGGGGGAGAGAGAGAGCGCGAGGGAGGGGGAGAGAGAGAGCGCGAGGGAGGGGGAGAGAGAGAGAGAGCGCGAGGGAGGGGGAGAGAGAGAGAGAGCGCGAGGGAGGGGGAGAGAGAGAGAGAGCGCGCGAGGGAGGGGGAGAGAGAGAGAGAGCGCGCGAGGGAGGGGGAGAGAGAGAGCGCGCGAGGGAGGCGGAGAGAGAGGGAGAGCGCGAGGGAGGGGGAGAGAGAGAGAGAGAGAGGGAGCGGGAGAGGGGGAGAGAGGGTGCCAGGGAGGGAGGGGGAGAGAGAGAGAGGGAGCAAGGGAGGGTGGGGGAGAGAGCGAGCGAGGGGGGGAGGGGGAGAGAGAGAGAGAGAGCGAGGGAGGGAGGGGGAGAGAGAGAGAGCGAGGTTTGGATGGAGAGAGAGAGAGAGAGAGAGAGCGCGAGGTTTGGAGGGAGAGAGAGAGAGAGAGAGAGCGCGAGGGAGGGAGGGAGAGAGAGAGCGCGAGGGAGGGAGGGAGGGAGAGAGAGAACGCGAGGGAGGGGGAGAGAGAGAGAGAGCGGGAGAGGGGGAAGAGAGGGTGCCAGGGAGGGAGGGGGAGAGAGAGAGAGGGAGCAAGGGAGGGAGGGGGAGAGAGCGAGCGAGGGGGGGAGGGGTAGAGAGAGAGAGAGCGAGGGAGGGAGGGGGAGAGAGAGAGAGCGAGGTTTGGATGGAGAGAGAGAGAGCGCGAGGTTTGGAGGGAGAGAGAGAGAGAGAGAGAGCGCGAGGGAGGGAGGGAGAGAGAGAGCGAGGGAGGGAGAGAGAGAGCGAGGGGGAGAGAGAGAGAGCGAGGGAGAGAGAGAGAGAGGGAGCGAGAGGAAGAGAGAGAGAGCGAGCGAGGGAACGAGAGCGAGAGCGCGAGGGAGAGTGAGGGAGAGCGAGGGAGGGAGAGCGAGGGAGAGAGAGAGAGAGAGAGCGAGAGAGAGCGCGATGGAGAGAGGGAGCGGGAGGTGGAGCATTCAGCAAGTAGGGGTGAAACAACCAAGAGACAGAAGGTATAGTTGAAGTCTTATTGCTGCAAAGAGGTTTTTCTATGTATATTAGAATTAAGTTGACAACGGTAAGATCAAGACTTCGAGAGACAAGGGACCAGGTATTAGGAATCAAGAAAAGACTCCAGAAGTCCTGAAATCTACAAAACAAACGTGCATCATGGAGTACTCATCTTTGTTATAAACATTGTTAATTTGCTTTCTAAATTAACGATTTTCCTCTTTGTTAATGAGATTTTATCCTGACGGTAATCTTTGTAATCTATGTTTTAGTGTCAAATCCCAACACATGCATCAGCAAATAAAACAATTCAGCACAATTATTAGTTAACTAACTCAAATGTTGCTGTGAAGTTCAACACTCTGTTGAGTAAGAGTAGAGAAGCTCTATTCTGCTTCAGGACTGACAAGTGGAACTCTATGACTAAGAGGGTTATCTCACCTCAACTAAGCTCATCACCATAATGCTCATTTTTGTTGGCAAACCTGCCGAATAGGGTTGCCAATCTTCCAGGATTAACCTGACATTGCCAGGGATTAATCTCCTGGACACTGCTGCAAATAAACCAGGAGAAAAATAATTGGGACTTTTCCCCCCCACTTCAATTTATCAGTTATGGAAATGTTAGAGATGGGAGGTCATGTGATGAAACCTCCAGAAATACATAACACAGTTGGCAAATTTACTGCTGAGTTTAATACAGCATCATTAACCTGACTTGTTGCACTTTTCCATCTTAACTTTTGAATGTTTGTTGAATAAAAGTTCAATTACTCAGTGTTCCCCAGCTACGAGCTTTGAAGAATGAGAGTTTAGGAGAATGAAAGGTGATTTCATTGAAACAATTACTACTCTAATAGGGTTTGACAGGGTAGATGCTGAGTGGCTGTTTCTCCTACCTGAAGGATCTAGAGAGAGCTCGGAATTACAGTCTCAGTAAAAGAGGCTGGCTATTTAAGACTGTGGAAAACAAAATTCGCTCAAAAGGTTGTGAACCTTTGAAATTTTCCACCCAAGAGAGCCAGGGGTGCGCAGTTGTGGAGCACACTCAAGCTTGAGATTATAGATGTTTAGGTATTAAGAATTGGATGAGGGTAGCAAGTGCAGTTGTGAAACTTCAACCATGGTCTTACTGAAGGCAGAGTAGAGTTGAGGAACCATGTGGTCTACTCTTGCTTCTATATCTTATGCTCTTAGGCGCTATTAGCAGGAAATGTGATCCAGGCCCAGTGATGTCTGCATCTAGTGCTTGCTACATTTTGAGCCCACAACAAAGTTGACATAATTCTCCAGCAAATGGCTTGAGCAGCCATGGAACAGTATGATAAGGATTAATTCAATCGCTGTCAGCAGCAGCTGGCCCTCGATTCGAGAATGACATTTACTCACGGTCATCAGTTTCTGCTTTGTGTCTTCATGGGACTCAATAGGCTGATTTTCAACCTGCATATCTTTGGGCATACAGGACAGGATGTCCCACAAGGTAGTAGGATAAGGAGTGCAGGATTGCTTCTTTTTCTTTCCTTCTCTGCCACCGCTCTATTTATTCATTAAGACATTGTGACTCAAAAGTGTGATGCCGCTTGATGGACAAGTTGTCATCAATCTGAACGATTGATAGAAAGGACCTCCCAGTTAGTCATGTTAGTGCTACGTGGATTGTCAACATGGACTTATAAATGGGAAATCATGTTTGACGAGCTTGGGGATTTTTGAGGATGTTACCAATAAAATTGACAAAGGAGTGGCATATTTGGATTTTCAGAAGGCTTTTGATAAAGTCCCCCACAGGAGACTGATTAGCAAAATAGAAACACATGCGATAGGAGGCAATATACTGACATGGAACAGGGTTGGCTAATGGAATCAAGTTAGTCATATGTTGGCAGGCTGTGGTTAGTGGGGTACCGCAAGGATTGGTATTTTGGGCCCCAGCTGTTCACAATATAGATCAATGATTTGGAGGCAGGAACTAAATGTAATATTTCCAAGTTCATGGATGAAACAAAGCTAGGCGAGAATGTGTTGCAAAGGAGATGTAAAAAGTGACAACAGGAGGATTTGGACAGACTTAGTGAGTGGGCAAGGATATGGCAGATGAAATATAATGTAGAAATATGAGGGGTAATCCACTTTAGTAGAAGGAACTGATGTGCAGAGTATTTCGTAAATGACAAGAAATTAGAATATGTAGATGTACAAAGGGACCTGGGTGTCCTTGCTTATAAGTCACTTATGGCTAACATACAGATGCAGCAAGTTATTAGAAAGGCTAATGGAATGCTCGCCTTTATTGCAAGAGGATTTAAGAACAGGAGTAGTGAGGTCTTGCTTCAATGATATCACAACTTGGTAAGACCGCATCTGGAGCATGCAGCTTTTACCTCAAAGGATATTATTGTCAGAGGGAGTGCAACAAAGGTTCACCAAACTTGTTCTGGGGAGGTCAGGACTGTCTTATGACGACTGATTGGGCAAACTGGGCTTATATTCTCTAGAGTTTCAAAGAATGAGATGTGATCTCACTGAAGCATACAAAATACTTAAAAATAATAGACAGGGTAGATGCAGTAAGATGCTTCCCCTGGCTGGTATGTCTAGAACTAGGGAGCACCATTTCAAAGTAGGAGGTTGCCACTTAGGACGAAGATGAGGACAAGTTTCTTTACAGAGAGGGCTGTGAATCTTTGGAATTCTGCATCCCAGAGGGCTGGGAAAGCTCATTCATTGGGCGTGTTTAAGGTACAGATTGATAGATTTCTGATCAACAATAACGTAAAGGGTTTTGGGAATAATGTGTGTAAAAGGCAAATGTTACTTGCCACTTATCAGCCAAAGCTGGAATATTGTCCAGATCTTGCTGCACATGAACACGGACCACTTCAGTATCTGCAGAGTCACAAAAAGATGCTGAACAACAAACATCAGCACGACATCCCTACTTCTGATCTTATGATGCAGGGAAGGTGATTGATGAAGCAGCTGAAGACAGGTGGGCAAGGACACAACCCTGAGGAACTCCTGCAGCAATGTCCTAAGACTGAGATGATTGACCTCCAACAACCACAACTATCTTGCTTTGTGGGGTTTTTCCTGATTCCCACTGAGTCCAGTTTTGAAAAGTGAAAGGTAGAATTAGAAGATATGCTGGGCTCAGCTTGCAAGTCGCCTTGCTCCGGCACCATCTCTCATTTCCTTCTCTATGAACAGTATGCTGTGTCTGTATAGCATGCAAGAAACAATACTTTTCACTGTATACTAATTCATGTGACAATAATAAATCAAATCATGAAGACTTCAGTTTTAGAACTTATAGAGGCAGTGAAGGATTCAAGAGAAGTGAAGTAGAACCGGGTGTCATCAGCATTCATAAGGAAACAAGTGTTTTTAGATATTGTAGCCAGAAGTCAGAATTGCTTAATTATAGGGGAGGGGCCAGGATCAACATCATTTGTATCTACAAGATATTAACTAGCTAGATGAAGCTCAGATGGTTTGCTGCCTGTTCACTTGTGGATTCCCTCATTGGGGCCACGAAGTTTTGATTATCCTAAAGGCCTTGGACTTTTCAAAACCAAAATGAACAATCGAAGTTAAAACACAAGATGCTGGATTTACAATTGTATCATTTGAGCCCTAGATTTGCTGAATTTATCCAACATTTTCAGTTTTATTTCAGATTTTCAGCATCTGTGGTATTTTATTTTTACCAAATTAACAGTTGATATGGATACGGTGGAGAATCACAAGAATGGACCTACACCTTTGATTCCCCACACACAATGTATGCAGAAATCCTGAATAGTGAAAAAGGTACTTGGCTGGGAGGAGAGATGAGTATAAATGCCACGTATTCTCACAGTCCATTTAGAGTCATAGAGGTTTACAGCATGGAAACAGGCCCTTCGGCCCAACTTGTCCATGCCACCCTTTTTTTTTTAAAACCCCTAAACTAATTCCAATTGCCCACATTTGGCCCATATCCCTCTATACCCATCGTACCCATGTAACTATCTAAATGCTTTTTAAAAGATAAAATTGTACCCGCCTCTACTACTATCTCTGGCAGCTTGTTCCAGACACTCACCACCCTCTGTGAAAAAATTGCCCCTCTGGACACTTTTGTATCTCTCCCCTCTCACCTTAAACCTATGCCCTCTAGTTTTAGACTCCCCTACCTTTGGGAAAAGATATTGACTATCTACCTTGTCTATGCCCCTCATTATTTTATAGACCTCTATAAGGTCACCCCTCAGCCTCCTACGCTCCAGAGAAAAAAGTCCCAATCTATTTAGCCTCTCGTTATAACTCAATCCATCAAGTCCCGGTAGCATCCTAGTAAATCTTTTCTGCACTCTTTCTAGTTTAATAATATCCTTTCTATAATAGGATGACCAGAACTGTACACAGTAGTCCAAGTGTGGCCTTACCAATGTCTTGTACAACTTTAACAAGACGTCCCAATTCCTGTATTCAATGTTCTGACCGATGAAACCAAACTTGCCGAATGCCTTCTTCACCACTCTATCCACCTGTGACTCCCCTTTCAAGGAGCTATGAACATGTACCCTTAGATCTCTTTGTTCTGTAACTCTCCCCAACGCCCTACCATTAACTGAGTAAGTCCTGCCCTGGTTCAATCTACCAAAATGCATCACCTCGAATTTGTCTAAATTAAACTCCATCTGTCATTCGTCAGCCCATTGGCCCAATTGATCAAGATCCCGTTGCAATTGGAGATAACTTTCTTCACTGTCCACCATGCCACCAATTTTAGTGTCACCTGCAAACTTACTAACCATGCCCCTATATTCTCATCCAAATCATTAATATAAATGACAAATAACAGTGGGCCCAGCACTGATCCCTGAGGCACACCGCTGGTCACAGGCCCCCAGTTTGAAAAACAATTCTCTACAACCACTCTCCTGTCAAGAAGCCAATTTTGTATCCATTTAGATACCTCACCCTGGATCCTGAGAGATTTGACTTTATGCAACAACCTACCATGCGGTACCTTGTCAAAGGCCTTGCTAAAGTCCATGTAGACAACATCAACTGCACTGCCCTCATCTACCACCTTGGTTACCGTACCTTCAAAAAACTCAATCAAATTTGAGAGATGATTTTCCACTCAACGCCGTGCAGACTGTCCCTAATCAGTCCTTGCATCTCTAAATGCCTGTAGATCCTGTCTCTCAAAATACCTTCCAACAATTTACCCACCACAGATGTGAGGCTCACTGGCCTGTAGTTCCCAGGCTTTTCCCTGCAGCCCTTCTTAAACAAAGGCACAACATTTGCCACTCTCCAATCTTCAGGCACCTCACCCGTGACTATCGATGATTCAAATATCTCGGCTAGCCTCCCACAACGTCCTGGGATATACCTCATCAGGTCCCGCAGATTTATCTACCTTGATGCGCTTTAAGATTTCCAGCACCACCTCCTCTGTAATATGTACACTCCTCAAGACATCACTATTTATTTCCCCAAGTTCCCTAACATCCATGCTTTTCTCAACAGTAAATACTGATGAGAAATATTCATTTAGGATCTCACCCATCTCTTATGGATCCGCACATAGATGACCTTGTTGATCCTTAAGAGGCCCTACTCTCTCCCTTGTTACTCTTTTGCCCTTTATGTATTTGTAGAAGCTCTTTGGATTCTCCTTTGCTTTATCTGCCAAAATAATTTCAAAACAGGATAGGGATGGGTTTAGATCTGAAGCCTATCATCTTTGACTGTGAAGGCAGTGATAAGATGGAGAAAGAGATAAACATTTACAACTCAACTAGGGAAGAAGCAATGTCACACCTAGTTCAAAAAAATTAAGAGAGCAAAAAGCTAATGTAAGAGTAAGGAAACAGCTAGAAAACAGCAGACATAGACAATTAAAATTTGAATAGAACACAATTTTGAGGGAGAAAACATTTCAATTAACTGAAAACAGCAGTATCAAGAAGAACTAGCCCACCAACTGTAAAGGCAAATTCACCACAGGAATAATGGTCAAACAGGAGTCAGACAAAACATATTTTCCAAAAGCTGGTGGAACAGAAACTACAACTCCTTGGAAAGTAGAAAAATAAAAATAAGATTAAGAGCCAAATGGCAAATCAAGGGCTCAAATGATACAATTGTAAATCAAGTCAAATATAGAAAATGTAGAGTGAATTTTAAAAAATTAGAAAGATTAAGGAAGCATGAACAAAACTGGATAAAAGAGGAAGATTAGACTGGATTTTGTTTTTGAAAGGTGAGCATTTATTGCCAGTCCCCAAACTGCCCTCAAAGTTGGTGGCAAAGCTACAGTTCCTGTAGCATAAGTACACCCACAGTGCTGATAGGGAGGTTTTCAGAATTTTGATCTAGCGATAGCGAAGGATTGGTGATATATTTCCAAGTCAGGATGGTGAAAACTTGCAGGCAGTGTGTTCCCAGGTACCTTGCTGCCCTTTGCCTTCTGGATGGTAGCAGGTTTGGAAGGTACTGCCTAAAGTGCCTTGGTTGGTTCCTGTAGTGCATCTTGTAGATGGTACACACTGCAACACTGTGTTGGTGGGGGAGGGAGTGAATGTTTGGGCTGATTTGTCCTGGATGGTGCCAAGCTTCTTGAATGTTACACTCACCCAAGCAAGTGGAGAGGGTATAATGATAGATAAGGAAATGGTGCTGAAACTTTGCTGGAACTGGCAATGGGACCTGATGACAATGCTCAATGATGTCAGAAAGGCAATAGCAGAATCTAACCACAATCTTTCAAATATTTTTAGATATGGAAACTGGCAATTCTCTAGTCTTTTGGCACAATAATACTTCTGTTCAAAGGGTGACAGAAGGAAAAATCAGACAATTACAGCCTTAAATATCAGTAGCCAGTAAAGTTCTAGCAGCCATAATAAGATGAAGTTAATATTCCCCTGCAAAGACAAGGGTTAATCAAGAACCAACTAATATGGGTTTATAAAAAGCAAAAACCATGTTTTGACACACAACGGAATTCTGGTACATTGAAAGAAATGCTGTTGCTAGGTTTCTGAATTTGCCTTGGTGCCTGAAAAGATACAGGAAGTAGAATGCTGGTTAAATTATGGCACAGCTAGGGAGTTGCTTTATAAATATAAACAAAGAGCAGGGAGAGGCGAGGGGAGCATGGGAGAGAGAGAGAGGGAGACAGTATATAAAGCAAGATATATGTAGAGAGAGATGCATTCCTGGGCATGCATACACAGAGAAGGAAATGTAGCAATTAGATTGGATAACTATAGGTATAAAGTAGTGAAAATCTGTTACAACAGGCAATGGGTCCCCCAAAATGGTATTCCATCAGAGGGGAAATAGCAGAGGTTCTGACCACAATCTTTTGGCCATTTTTATGCACTCTTCATAATGTGCAGACAACCCACAAACGCACTGTGCGAACTGTGAAGAACTGTAGATAACTTCCAAACTGGATCAACAGGTTAAGCAGGTTGAACAGCTAAAAACCAGGTGAAATTTATAGCAGATAAATGAGAGGCAAAACATTTTTGAAAAGACTAAATTAATAAATGCCATATACTAATGTTTTACAAAGATTTACAAAAGGAGACACTTGGATTCAGCCATACAAAAGGAGGAAAATTTGGAAACTGAGGAAGTCATACTAGATCTCAGTTTTAACAAGACAGCAGAGTACAAAAGCAAGAAAGTCAATGGCAAACCTCCACAAATCATTGGTTCAGAGGAATAATTCATGGGATTGGGCACTGGCAAGACCAGTACCTACTGTCAATTCCTAACTGCTCAAGAAGCTGGTAGCGAGTCTCCTTGAATCACTGCAGCTCATTTGGTATAGGTACAGACACAGTGCTATTGGGGAGTTCCAGGATTCTAACCCAGTGACATAGTTCCAAGTCAGGATGGTGTGTGGCTTGGAGAGAAACTTGCAGGTGCGTTTCCTTGCATTTGTTGTTCTTGTTCTTTGTGATGCAGATTTGAATGGTGCTTTCAAAGGGGGCTTGGGGATTTTCTTCAGTGCATCTGGTACACACTACCGCCACCATGCACTGGTGGTGGATGGGGTGTCAATCAAGCAGGCTACAGTGTCCTAGATGAGGCGGAGCTTCTTCAGACTCAATACTGAATATTGCACAAGTCTTAATGCCTTTGGGCACTAACTCATTGTTTAAGGAGTTGTCAGTAGTACAGATTATTGCAGACATCCCCACTTGACCTTGATGAAGGACGCAAGATCATTGTTGAAGCAGCTGGAGATGGTTTGGTCTAGGACCCTACCTTGAGGACTCCTGCAGCATTGCCCCTGAATTGAGATGACTGACCTCCAACAACCACAACCATCATTATTTGTGTACGGTACAACTCCAACCAGCAGAGAGTTTCTACCTGACCACACACACTCACAACCCGCTCCCCTCCCATCACCACCCCATCCCCCATCTCATTCCCATGGACTTCAATTTTACCAGATGTTACATGGTCAAATACTGCCTTCATTTCAAGAACAGGCACTCTTACTTCACCCCTGCACTTCAGCTCTTTAATCCATGTGTGGATCAAGGTTTTAATATCATCTGGAGCTGAGTGGCCTTGGCAGAACCCAACCAGAGAACAAATTGGCTGAGAGGATTAAGGTGAATTCAAAGGGATTCTTTAAGTATATTAAAGGAAAAGAATAACTAGAGAGAGAATAGGACCCATCAAGGACCAAAGTGGACACGTGTGGAACCCGCAGGAGATGGTGGAGGTTCTCAATGAATATTTCTCCTCCGTGTTTACTGTGGAGAAAGACAAGACGACTTGGGAAGCTGGGAAAGTTAGGGGTGATATACTGGGGACAGTTCGTATTACAGTAGTGGAGATGATGGACATATTAAAATGTATGAAGGTGGATAAATCTCCTGGCCCTGACCAGGTATATCCAAGAACGCCATGTGAAGCTAGAGAAGAAATTGCGGAGCCCTGGTTGAGATAGTTGCATCGTTAGCCATGGGAGAGGTGTCAGAAGACTGGAGGGTAACAAATATTATGCTTTTATTTAAGGAGGACTGCAAAGAAAAACCTGGGAACTATAGACCGGTAAGCCTAACATCTGTGGTGGGTAAGTTACTAGCGAGGATTCTGAGGGATAAGATATACTGGCATTTGGAAAGACAGGGTTTGATTGGGAGTAGTCAGCACGGTTTTGTGCATGGGAGATCATGCCTTACAAATTTGTTAGAGTTCTTTGATGAAGTGACCAGGAAGATTGATGAGGACAGGGCGGTAGACGTAGTCCATATGGACTTCAGTGAGGCCTTTGATAAAGTTCCAGAGCAGTAAGGCTGCTCTGGAAGATTAGATCACATGGAATCCAGGGAGAGCTGGCAAATTGGATATACAATTGGCTTGTTGGTAGGAAGCAGAGGGTAATGGTGGAAGGATGCTAGTCGAAATGGAGGCCTGTGACTAGAGGTGTGCCTCAGGGGTCAGTGCTGGGCCCTTTGCTGTTTGTTATCTATATCAATGATTTGGATGAGAATGTACAAGGCATGATCAGTAATTTTACAGATGACACTAAAATAGGTGTATTGCAGACAGTGAGGAAGGTCATCAAAAATTGCAGCAGGATCTTGACAGCTGAGGAAGTGGGCCAAGAAATGGCAAATGGAGTTCTATACAGATAAGTGAGAGGTGTTGCATTTTGGAAAGTCAAATCAAGGTAGGACTTGCATGGTGAATGGTCGGACCTTAGGGAGTATCGTGGAGCAGAGGGTCCTTGGAGTTCAGGTGCACGGTTCTCTAAAGGTGGAGTCAGAGGTAGATAGGGCAGTGAAGAAGGCTTTTGACATGCTGGCCTTCATCAGTCAGGGCATTGAGTATAAAAGTTGGGAAGTTATGTTGCAGTTGTACAGGATGTTGATGAGGCCGCACTGGAGTAGTGTGTTCAGTTTTGGTCGCCTTGCTATAGAAAAGATGTTATTCAACTGAAGAGAGTGCAGAAAAGATTTACAAGGATGTTGCCAGGAATCAAGGGACTGAGTTATAGGGAGAGATTGGACAGGCTAGGACTTTTTTCTTTGTAGTGTAGGAGTCTGAGGGGTGATCTTATAGAGGTGTATAAGATCATGAGAGGCATGGATAGGGTGAAAACAGAGTCTTTTTCGCAGGCTTGGGGAATCGAGAACTAGCGGGCATAGGTTTAAGAGCAACTTTTTTTTAAAAACAACTTTTTTTTAAAAACGATTTTTAAAAAAAACACAGAAGGTGATACGTATGTGGAATGAGCTGCCAGAGGAAGTGGTTGAGGCAGGGACATTGACAACATTTAAAAGGCATTTGGACAGATACATGGATAGGAAAGATTTAGAGGGATATGGGCCAAATGCAGGCAAAAGGAGTTAGTTTAGATAGGCATTTTGGTTGTCATGGACCAGTTTGGGGCAAAGGGCCTGTCTCCGTGCCATAGATTCTATGATTGGTATGGAGAGAAATGGGCCAAATGCAGGCAATTGGGACTGGCTTAGCGGTAAAAACTGGGCGGCATGGACAGGGTAGTCTGAAAGGCCTGTTTCCAAGCTGTAAACCTCTAGGATTCTATAATTGGGTATACAGATTATAAGTTTTGATCTGATCCTTTAGCTTTAGTAACATTTAGCTCTGTCTATAACATGGTATTCTTTTTCATGCATGTAGTCCTGTGTTATTGCTTCATTAAGTTTAAGGTACACCTGTCTCTGCTTCTGGCACCCTCTTACGTTTTGAGCATCATACTTCAGGAAAAATGTCAAAAGATATGCATGCTGACAGTGGTGAGAATGTGAAATTTGCTATATGTGAGGTGGACGAGGTGAAATACATAGATGCATTTAATAGGGGAGCTAGAGAAGTAAATGAGGGAGAAAGTAATAGAAGGATATGTTTATAGGGTGAAACGAAGTTTGGTGGGAGGAGGTTCGTGTGGAGCATTAATAACAGCATCAACCAGTTGGACTGGTTGGCCTATTCCTATGCTGTAAAATGCCATGCATGTTCACTTTTCTAGCTAAGCTATTCAAAGCCAGTTTGTCCAGACTCCTACGTGCACTTTCTCTCGGAACTGGCAAGCCGTGTCCTAGCAAGCAAGTGAGATGGATACTGTGCACTAATGAATATTCGGACTGTCATGAGCCACTGTGATTGACTGTTGGGCCTCACAAACAAGTTTGGTACCCTTTGATGTACACGTACATGGCTCCCAATACCTGCCACAGCTAAATATCCAGCTGTGAATGGAATGGGACAACACTTGGCTTCTCAGGTATTGCCAAAAAAATGCTCCATTCAAACAGCCTGAAATATTTGAGAGAATATACAAGTACCCTGACTATTGTTTACTAATTATCGCTATAAATCCCTGTGGCAATGAGCTTGGTTCTCATACTTCTAAGAGGAAAAAATGAATTGAACCTTACAGAAATGTTGCTAGAACCCAATTCAGGCAACATAATCCAAAAACATTACAGGTAGCCAGAAATAATTGTCTAATGTCTCATTCTACTCATTCAATAACTATCTTAACGAAAGTTCCACTTCGGATTTTCTGCTTAAACACATGGATTTTGTGCTCGATCCTGAGGCACAAAATCAAATAATTTAGTGTTGTTTCCAAATAAGTTAGAATTCTTTTGATACCTACAATTGTGCAAGTTTGTTGTTGATGTGTATTTTTCTACATCACTTCACATAATTTTAGAAGCAATTTAGCTTTAACTAAATATAATGGGATCAAGGAGCAACACAAAGTGAAACATAATATACTGAACATCCTATGGTGCAGATTTTGCAGTCAGTGGTGAAACTACAGTACTGGCTGAGTGTAACTGATTGAGGGAAGCGGCCCACAAGGATCCAGCAATCAGTGGTGCAGACTTCCCCTTTCCTGGCACTAATTTGAATCTGGCACCAAGTCAAGGACATTTGCAGACATCGAGCAGCGGTGATGTCACCAATCAGAAGCAGCAAATCACATTGAAGATTTCTCATGAACAGCAAACCAGAAAGTAAAATGCATCGATAAACCTACATATTTCATAAATTTTAGAGTGTGAAATAAATTTTGGGTCATACACATTAGAAGTCGGAATATCAAAGACAACTTTTTAAAAACTGACATTATGCAAATATAAAATGTGTTTTCCAAGGGCCAAAGGGAATGTTTAGTTGTTGTTATGATTTTGTACACTGTTTTTAAAAAAAATTAAACTGTCCATTTTTCTTTCGAGGGGTTTCAACGGTGATATTAAAACATAAAAGGGGAAGTTCTCAGTAGTTCAGTGATTTCAAGATTGCTGTCTGTGGGGATTTGATCAGTACATCCTGTGACACAGCAGGGAACCATTTCTGGATTTTACAGTGTCCACACACGTGCAATTAAACACAAGTTTCACAACACAATGACGGCCAATGCTGACAGTTTTGCCATTGCTACAAGCAAAAAATCCAAGGTAATGTATAAGGTATGTACATGAAATACATTTATACATATAAAATAGTGTGCTTACCTATGAGTGGGGGCTCATCTATAGTAATGCCCTGAGATCTAAGATGTTTCTTGATACAAGCTAGTCGTTGTACATTGGGTCCCCAGCGTCTACCCAGTTTATGCACATGTTGAATCTGAGTCACAAACCGCATTTCATCATTCAGTTTGCACTCGGGCCTCCAGTCAGAGGGAGGGATCACCCGGCACATGCCATACTTCTCCATCTGAGTTCTGACAGATTCCACATAAACTAATGGATCATGAAACTCCTTCTGGGTAGGCCTGAGAATGGGAATTTCTCCAACCAGTGCCATGCCAACCTTGTTGCCTTTCTCCTGTTTTACTGAAGAGTCTTGTGGCTTGTGCGAGGACTCTGTAGCTGAGGTAGAACTATTTTCGCTGGAGGCACTTTCCAATTTGCTCTGTGCTTGTTTGCTTGGGGTGTTCTTACCTAAGGATGCCTTCCTAAGCCTCTGTCTTTCACTATTTTTCACTGGTGTTTCACACTTTATTCGTCCATTAGGTAGAGTTTTTTCTTTTGTATTTGTTTTATTATCTTTTGCTCCTGCTGTACACAAGTTAGCTTTCACTCTCTTTGAAGGTGACTGTGGTTTCACTATATGGTTGGCCTCCTCATGCCTTCTTTTGGAGGTCCGCAATCCTTCCTTAACATCTCTGACTTCAACTTTAGTGGATGCTTTCCCATTCATCTTTCCATTTAGTTTGACACAGCTAAGTGCAGCACCATTTGAATGGGACGTTCCATTGGATAGCACCTGTTTTCTTGATTTTGCATTGCTGCTTTCAGTTTTCCCTGAGATTGTATTGTTAACAGCTACACTGGAATTGACATGGTTCAGTTTGGTTTCCTTGACCGGTTCTTTCTTGGCTTTGGTGTATGTAACATTTCCTTTTGTCACCGTTGCAGTGTACTTCACAGTTTTGGACGGTGAAGGTCTGACCTCCCTATTCTTTTTGGCACTAGGTGCAGCCGCGCCTAACGATGGAGTCTGGGCAACACCATTCACCCCCTTTGAAACCTGCAACAGAACAAGAGTGATTAATATAGGCATCCCTCAATGATGCAAAAACTCATCTCACAGCAACTAACTGTCTACATCAGAAATAACCAAATATGCAGTTACATAGTGTCTGATCATTTCCTTGGGATATTGCAAGTGCAGTCACCATTATGTAGAAAAACACCACAGTCAATTTGCACAGTTAAGCCCACAAAGTGCAAATCTGATTTTGGTGGTACATTGGCTGAGGAAAGAACGTTGGTCAAGATGCAAGAACTCCCTGCTCGTTTTTGCCCATTGCCTCTGGATCTTTCATGTTTGACAGCAGGCTGATCTTCATCTGAAGGACAGTGCATTAGATGTTACCGCAGTTCTCCTGTGCCACACAGCAATATAAGCTTACATTCTGTGCACATGTTCTGGAGAGGAATTTAAACCCACAACCTTCTGATGCAAGGGTACTACCAATTGAGCCAAGCAGATACTGTAGTTACTAGAAGAGATAAAAATAGAGACATTTTCTTTTCGTTAATGGAGATCATTTAAATAACATTGACCATACTCACCATGAAACGATTTTGTAAGTGCAAGTTCATCTTTCCATGATTAACAATTGCACACTCTCATCCCAAGCCAAATGGGCTTTTGACTAATTCCCAGTATCTTCCCAGCCTCGTTCTTTAAACAAATATTTTGGAAATGAACACAATTGGCCATGTGTATTCTCACACACCAGTTTTTGCTTTGCACGACCATGCAATTTTGCCACCCTTTATTTGTTGAGTTCCAAAAGGCGATAAATATAACTTTTGCCTTTGATTTCTAGTCCCTAGAACATGATGTTGGCAGCAAAAGTCAGGTCCACAGATCCGGCAAGTAAATGTGCCATTCAGATCGGGTGTTACCCAACAGCTTTGACCACAGCTCAATCCAGAGTTACCTTTCCCTTTAAAAGCAATGGTACTACAGATTCCACAACTAATCTCAATACCACTGGATTGGGCTAGGGAAAGAGGGAGTGAGGGAACAGGGGTTGGGTATAGTCTGAGTTCTCATTCCTGAATACAGCCTAGTGACTCTTGTGGAGATCATGGACAGGCTTTGCTCAGTAGTGCCCAAACACAAGTTAATAATAATCTTTTAGGGTATTACCAGAGGGTAACTGTGAAAACACACTCCAACAAGCAGACAAGAATTCAAAGAACTATTAGCAGTGGCCAAAAAACATGGCATTAGCCATCTAAAAGGTAGCCTGCATCTGTACTGAAGCTTATGGTCACTAGGGAGGATTGAGGAAGGAGGAGGTAGTAGTAAAGAGGAAAGTACCAAAATATAGTACCAAAATGGGCGGCACGGTAGCACAGTGGTTAGCACTGCTGCTTCACAGCTCCAGGGACCTGGGTTCGATTCCCAGCTTGGGTCACTGTCTGTGTGGAGTTTGCACATTCTCCTCGTGTCTGCGTGGGTTTCCTCCGGGTGCTCCGGTTTCCTCCCACAGTCCAAAGATGTGTGGGTTAGGTTGATTGGCCATGCTAAAATTGCCCTTAGTGTCCTGGGATGCGTAGGTTAGAGGGATTAGTGGGTAAATATGTAGGGATATGGGGGTAGGGTCTGGGTGGGATTGTGGTCGGTGCAGACTCGATGGGCCGAATGGCCTTTCTCTGTGCTGTAGGGTTTCTAAGATTCTAAGATTTTAACCGCATATTCACCAGCATGTCATATGCATATTAGGTGGCTACATAGGTAGCTTAAATCAAATATTCACCAGGCCTCAATGGTCTTCAATGATTAACAACAGGAGACAACTAGAGTCCCACAACCAGTTCAGTAATAGCATGGGTTGGAGCAGCAGAACTGGAAGCAGTGACCATGATTTTGGCTACCAGTGCTATACAGATCATAGTAGTTCACGCACGAGGGAGAAGCTGCAAACAGGACTTAGAAAACTAACTGGATACTGGTCACACACTGTGGGGCTTCAAATTCCTTATAGGACAATCTTCAGGCAATTGCAAGGCGGCTGAAACTGTCAACTTCTTCCATTGTTAAGTTAATCGACAGAACAGTGTAGATTTACCACCCCCATTTCCTAAAATAATAAACTCTCCCTGAAGATCCAGCAAAAATTCAGAATTATAGGGAAAAGCACACAAACCCACGACAGTACTGCTAAGAACATAACCTGACCTATAGCTCACTTGCTGCAGGTGTTGTTGCATTGTTCAGAGACCTGTCACGGGCTAGTGCGAGTACGTGAAGATCAATTGAGACTGCCATATTCTGCTAAGCAAATGCCTACATTACCTAACAGCTTGTAAAGTTCCAGCCACCAGAGGGTGCTATTAAGCCTTCACTGTCAGAGGATTCACTCGTCAGCAAAGTAATGAACCAATGTGCAAACTGTAGGTCCGGAAAAATGTGCTTGAAAGTGATTTTAATAGTTTTATTTTGGGCTCCTGCAAAGACCAAGAAACTAATACCTACGGTCACTAAGATTAAGAAAACCTTTCTTCCTAATCATAAGATGAAGTTCATACAATTATCGATTTTCCATCTTTGGCTTTCCGAGGGAACAATTCGTGTGTGAATTTGCAGTGTGGAACAAGAATCCAGAATAGCTTTTTCCTCTTCCTAGCTGATGGACACTGAAGACAGCTGTTTACACTTCTCCATTTCCTAATGCCGAGGCCATGCCATAGACAGTCAAATCCAATTTCCTTGTAAATTTGCATGACTCTGCACCGTATAGGTGCAGTAATAGCATGAATTTTGGAAGAGGGGTCACAGCTATCTCTTTTATGAAGAGTGGAGGGAAACAGGAACTTGAAATTTCATACAGATTAAAGAACCATAGCTGTTTTAAACTTTTTCAACATCCTACTCTGGTATCAATGGCTGCGCAGAGTAAATCAGTGTAATAGCAACATGGCATCCACAATATAAAACGGTGTCAGCAAGGAAACTTAAAACAATCATGAAATTAGATTGTGTTTTGGTCCTTTTGTCAGGGTAGACACAGCTTGCTGCCTGCTAACCAAATCAATATAAATCACAGTTCCACTCAAAACAGGTTGCAGTTAACTATAGTACCATTCTGCAAAGAAGAAAGGATAGTGAAGAAACAAGCTACTACATTCTTCAATAGGCTTGCTAACAGCCTCTGCACAATTGGCAACCTTTATTGGGACAATTCACTACGCTAAATGACCACTACCATATTGCTACAGATGTTTCGATAAAATAGACCTTGCTTTGTACCTTTGTTTGCTGAATGACAACAGCACAGCCGAAAGCACGATGGCAGCCCTTTCAAGCACTTTCACAAGAGACTATTTTCAGATAATAGTGGGTGGCCTATTCATCCAGCAGGTTTTTAAGGCATGTAGGATTTGTTGACGATGTATTGAACAGAGACTCTTACATTTTTCTGTGCAAGTTTATTGAAACCACGATAATTGGGAAGGCTGTTTTTTAACCACATAGTCTGATGAGTGTTTATCCTACATGCATGACTAAGTGGGAACTGCACTGTCAGATGTGGCAAATTTCAGATGAGATATTATACAGAGATCCCATCAGCCCACTCAGTTGCGAGTAAGTGATCTCATAGCACTATTTGAAGAATCAGGAAGCTCTCCCCTGTGCCCTGGCCAATATTTATCCCTCAGCCAACATCAAACAGATCATCTAGTCGTGGGAATTTGCTGTGCACAAATTGGCTGCCATGTTTCCTACATTACAACAGTGACTAAACTCCAAAAATACTTCATTGGTTGTAAACACTTAGGGATGTGTGAGGTCATGAAAAATACTATATAAAAAGCTCTTTGCTATAATCATATTCAATTATGACTGAACTGATATAGCTGATATATATTACAAAACTATTTGTATTTCTGCACATACTGGACAATCCATTCCAATTATACCGCAGAGCAAATTCAGTAATAAAATTCACAGATTTAGAGGTTATTTATGAATGTAATGCTTGAAAGTCAGCTGTGCCTGTATAAATCTACCCATGACCTCTTGAAAATTAGAGGAAGGTGAGACAGTAAGGGGAAAATATATAGAGGACAGCAATATTATAAGTGCACTCATAGATTGCAGAGGAACACAACCTCTGCCTAAGTGCACAGTTACCTAGAAAGAGCTGCTTCCAAGGAAGGGTATGGGTGCTGCCAAAGGTAAGTCTGCAAAGTAAACAAACTTAAACAGAATGCAATCCAGCTCAGGCAAAAGTACAGCACTCCAGACATGGTTTCTCATCCACAGTTCACCTTCAGATTATTTTCTCTGTTTGAAAGCTAGACCATTCCATAATAGTTCAGAGTCCTGAGTATTGAACGCACATCTGGCAGGCCTATCATTTCCAAAAAGACTTCACTGCATTTATAAAACTACATTTGGCAAAGGATTCGATCCTTCCCCCACCATTGTAATTCTGCAAATTTTCCTTGAAATATTTTAATTTACATCTTTAGAAAAATCTCAGTGTATTAAACCTAGCCTGCTCCAATTTTCATTTATAAATAGCCTTTGAAAACCTGATTTATCTATTTGCCTGTCAGCAATGTTCAAGGTTACAAAACTAGTTCTTCAAAATGCTATCAGTAAGCTAAGTTCTTGTATTATCACACAGCAGCAATACATTTCAATTCCAGATTTCAAAACAAAGCATATCGTTAACACATTATAAAAAGATCCTGCAGAGAATGGGATATCAAATCAAAATATTCTGCATTCAATTTTCTACTGTGTCTAGTTGTTTCTTCAATATATTTGAAATTCTAGGAATGGAAAGAATTTTTGAGGAACGGAAAGAAAGGATGAGAAGAAGGAGGGGGGGCATGCGGGGAAGCAAGTCAATCTCCAACTGCCTGACAAAACTGTTTTTACAAAAGTTGCATCATTCCTCCCTCATCAAAATATATCTGACCTCAGTTATACAAAACACAGCATCAAGTCAATTATACCATGTTAGTGTCAACTGGAAATATTTGTTCTAAATACAGTCAGGCTGATTGTAAATTTGATACCAAACCTGTATCAGCCAATACCTGGAACAAACCGCTTTGCCCCAATCATTCATCTTTAATTACAAAACATCTATCATTATTGAGAATGCATGCTGGATAAAACTGTTATCAAAACCATGAATTAAGAGAGTGGTAGAATCAAGATGTTTCCAAAACATTTACTCATCGGTTGCTTATTAAGATGCTGGCTGTTGCGTAGTCGTAGCAATTTTTGCTTGTTGTTACAACGGAACTTGTTTGTGCTGGCAGCAGAGTGGAAAATATTGAAACAAACAGATGTCTCCCAATGTTTTACAAAGATTTCAATACAGGAACTATGATGCAATTTGTTGCTCCAAGGTGCACAACTAGAGACGCTGTGCTACATACAACAATGGCAATAGTTGGGATAGGTACATTTTCCAAAATGAAAGGAATGCTCGTATTTAATGAGCTTCAATCGGCACTGCACTAGTTTAGCAGACACCAAGTTAATCATATAGCAGTGACACTGTGATTATGGATTAAATGCAGTTACAAAACTAGTTCTAGAAGAGCTTCTCACTATGATTTGGCAGATGAGCACAGTACTTATGGACCAATGACATCTGGCCACATGCTGCTCACAGTAAATCACTGACTGAAGCATCCATGCTAGAGTAGCATGTTCAGTTTAAGAAATAAGCACAGACATAATCAAGCAATGAATTAATTAGCTATTCACAAACTGAGAACACATTGTAGAAACTAAATATATTTAACATTGAGTGCACACAGATCTTCATGGCTAGTTGGACAGTGAACCTAGAAAATGTGGAACATGGTGTTATTTCATGGAAAATAATTAACCTGTCTACAGAAAGAATATTCAGGATTAAAAAGAAAATTGCAGGTTATCAACGGATGCTGGAACTCACTATACCAATTTCCCAAACCACAATGCCCCAATCTTTGCTGTATTTGCAGATCCAAGAATGCTAGTACTGAAACAGAGATGCCTGTTTTTTAAAACTATAGTAAGTCTAACAACACCAGGTTAAAGTCCAACAGGTTTATTTGGTAGCAAAAGCCACTAGCTTTCGGAACAGGCTGTCCCTTCGTCAGGTGGATATTTTAACCTGGTGTTGTTAGACTTCTTACTATGTTTACCCCAGTCCAACGCCGGCATCTCCATTTTAAAACTATTGCCCAGGCTATGTGACGAAACAGCCAGGATGCACAATTGAGATCCAATCAAACCTTAAATTAGCAATAACCAATGTAGGACCTCATGGAGAAGTAAACTTCAGGGGCAAAGGAAGCAACATGCTGTCAGGTACATATTTGTTATCTCGCAAAAGTAATACAGGTAGTGTCTCAAAACAGATTTCAGATCTTGCCTGTTTTCAGGTCAAACGGTTTGGGGTGGGTCAGGTCAAGGGTTGTTTGGACCACTTGGAACGAGAGAAAAGATAGGTGAAACAGATTGCCAGTCAACGTGCCAGCGCACGATTGCAGCACATAGCCTAACAAACTAGCAGGTTATTTTACTCCTCTTATAATATTAAAAATTCATGCAAGACAACTTTTTTAAAAATCAGATTTCAGACAGTCGGTTTTCAGATAGCCGGATTTGAGATACTGTATCTGTATTTATTAGCATAGACAAAAATCACAGCCACAGCATGAAGAGATTGTCCAAAGTAAAGGTTAGCCATCAGTCATGATTTAGGAGCACTGACCTAGCAACCTTTCCAGTCTCAATTTTGTTGTCATCAGGTGATGGATGCACAGAAGAGTTCAACAATTTTCCCATCGGGGGCAAGAAAATAGGAATCAAATCTGTCTCACTCATCCCTTTAAAGAACAGACTGTTCCCTCCCAGAGTCTGACCAGTAGATAAAATACCCAAAAAGTCTGCGAGCACAATTTCTTCCTGAACACTGGAAAAAACAGCTGCTTTCAATCCATGTTAAAGGTGGTCTATGCCAAATTGCAGAGCCAGGAACAAGCATCACATGATCACCAACAGTGAAACTGGTCCATCTGTGAACCCTATCAGAACATTATCTCAAATGCATTGTTATAAATGTAAAGTCACATTCAAATTCTAGTCTTAGGTTTCTTAAAAGGATATATTTAAGTAGTCCCCACCATTTACAGCAGGCATGTTCTGCAAAGGTGATAATGCCTGCTAAACTGTTATGGTGACCTAATTTTTGTAACATTTGTTGCTCGTTTAAGAATGATGCTCAAATAACTATCCATGCTTAAATAGCCATCCAATCTGCAGAACAATTGAGTGAAATTCCTGGACATCACAGGCTAATTCTGCCCAAAATAAACAGAGCACATAAGATACTATAATCAAAAGCTTTGAAATTGACATTTATCCAAATAAGTTATCACTTTTTGATAAACAGAAATGGCTGGCCATTTGAACTGCTTGAAAATAAGCAACCCTTCTGCGGCAAGGAACGAACATTTCAGTTAAATATGCTGGATAGTCATTTTGTACCTGTGGTGCTCGGTGCTCCTGAGATGGTTTCGTAACAGCTGAGCTGTTAGCAGCAGACCCTTTTGTTGAGCTGCCCATTTGTGAAGAATTAGCAGCAGTGCCTGCTGAACACAGCTCTTTCTTGCACTCAACCTTTTGGTCACTGTTCTTCTCCTTCCCTGGCGTGGCCTCTTTTCCTTTGTGTCTCTGGACAGATTCTCTCTCTCTCAACAGCTTACCCGAACCATTCAAAACTGGGGGAGAAAAGCAAATGTGTAAAGTGAAGGGAAAAACCTATCTGAAACTCAGGTTATAAGCATTTCATACACCATTTATAAACCAGTGATGACCTCTTAAGAAATGACTGGGAAGCATGAATCAAGCATTGCTTCACCAAGTATGAATAGCCTAGTTAAGAAAGGAGAATTAATCTGCCAAAACAAATATGAAAAAGCAAGAATCTCTTGGCATAGTTCACCTTTTTTATCCCATTTCAGCCTGACGTACATGATTTATAAAAGTTTTAGTGGGTGCCATTTGAATCCTATCTCTTAAAACTAGATAGTACTTTGCACACATTGTTGGCTCCAAAGTCAGAAATAAAACACAAAACTCCTCCAGCATGCAACTCTCATCCTCAAAGAACTGAATTCAAGTTAATTAAATTCCATCTACCTTTCAAATTTATTAATCCAGAGTTTTCCAAGTGTCATTGTTCTAAATGGATTATTACTGTGCTGACTGACATTTAAAGGATTTAGCCCTCTTTTTGAAAAAGTTTGGAAAATTTTGCAATTCCCTCATCATCGGCACCACTCGCAAATCGACAGTCCAAGCAGCATAGCATGCAATATTGGGGCAAACCCTTCAATATCTGTTTTTTTGTACCAACCACAGCAACAGTCTTCAGCCACCTCAGTCCTATTCTCTGGAGCTTTTGTCATAAGTCTCCTCCACCTCTCTAATCCTGTGAGCTGCTAGATCTGCTCTCATCTATTCCATCTGAAACACCATCTCAAAACCCATCTTTTACAACAGACGTTTACTTCCCTCTATTATTTCTCCCAACATGATTTGCTGTCTGCTCCTTCATCTATTTAATTTATTTCTCCTCTCAAACGCTTTGGAAGGGCAAATCCTAATGCTGCTTCAGGGTAAAATTAGACTGGAATACATATACAGTTCTATAAAATGAACAATATAATTGTGTATGTGAACAGAGAAACTAAGGGTGTTTGCTATTCTATTAAAAAATACCCCTTTTAAAGCAGCATCTAGATTCACAGTTCCAAGTTGCATTTCTGCTTGCATATCCAGAGTTCTGCTCACTGGTATCTAAATGCTGCTCAACTTTTAATGTTAGGAGAGAGCCAAACGGATAATTTAAGAGCTGGATTTTGCACTAGACTGACATTACACTGTTCTCAGTTCAGGTGGTGACATGAAAGCATTTTTGTAATGTTGCACTTTAGGTGACCACCCCCTCCCCATTACCCCAATGTTGCATGCTACTCTGCTTAGACTGTCGAATCACGAGTGGTGCCAATGATGAGGGAATTGCAAAATTTTCCAAACTTTTTCAAAAAGAGGGCTAAATTCTTTAAATGTCAGTCAGCACAACGATGATAATAATCCATAAAAAATAATTGACACTTGGAAAGCTCTGGGTTGATAAATGTTAAAGGTAGATGGTGGTTAATTAACTTGAATTGAGTTCTTTGATGAGGTAACAGAGGTTGGATGAGAGTTGTGCAGCTCACGTATGCGAATTGTTTTTCAAATGGAATTTGATAAAGGACTACCTAATAGATTAAAAATGAGCTGCCAATCTGGTGAAACTACAACATGATGTGGAGATGCCGGCGTTGGACTGGGGTAAGCACAGTAAGAAGTCTCACAACACCAGGTTAAAGTCCAACAGGTTTATTTGGTAGCAAATACCATAAGCTTTCGGAGCAATGCTTTTAACCTGGTGTTGTGAGACTTCTTACTGAAACTACAACACACAGTTGTCTAGCTAGACAAGGGGGAGCAACATGCTATATACAGAGCTAAATGATACCACAACCAACAGATCAGATCAAAGCTCTGGAATCCTTCCACATCCAGTCATAAAATGTTTATGGATAATTAAAAAACAGGAGCAGGAGGCTCCACAAACATCCCTGTCTCCAAAGGTGGAGGAGTTCAACATGCTCATGCAAAAGACAAGGCTAAAACATTTTCAATTACTTTCACGCAAAGACAATGGGCAGGATTCTCCGGCCATTCATGCCAGCGTGTTTCTCCCGTCTTGCTGCAGTTAATGGAGATTTGGCCGAGCACCAAATTCTCCATTCCTTCTGGCAGCAGCAGTGGGGCATGAATGGCCAGAGAATTCTGACCAATGATGCAACTTGGCCTCTTCCAGAAGTCCCCAGAATCACAGATGCAAATTTTTGTTCAATTTGATCCACTCCATGACATCAAGAATCAGCTGGATATAGAAACCACTGGCTGTGATACTGAAGGATTTGTGTTCCAGAACTAATTGTTAGCCAAATTATTTTAGTGCAGCTTCAACACTGGCATCTATCTGACAATGTGGAAAATTGCTCTGGTATGTACTATCCACAAAAGCAGGGCAAATTCAATCTTGCCAATTATCACCCGATCAGTCTACTGCAATCAGCAGTAAAGCAATGGAAAGTGTTATTGCCAGAGTGATCAAGTGGTACTTACACTGCAAGAACCTGCTCCCTGATGCTCAATTTGGATTTTGCTGAGGCCACTCATTACAGCCTCATTACAGCCTTGGTCCAAACATGGATAAAAGAGCTGAATGCTAGAGGTGAAATAAGACTGATTACTCTCAACATCAATGCAGCATTTGACTGTATGGCATCAAGGAGTCCTAGTAAAATTGAAGTCAAGGGGAAATCAGGGAAATTCCCCACTGGTAGGTGTCATACCTAGCACAAATCAAGATTGTTGTGGCTGTTGGAGGCCATTTATCTAAGTCTCAGGATATCACTGCAGGACTTTCTCAGGGTGTCAAACCATCTTCAGCTGTTTTATCAATGACCCCCTCTCCTCCTACAATACAGCTGGATGGTTGTACATTTTACATTACCATTCACAACTCCTCAGATACTGATGCAATATCTACATGCAGCAAGACCTAGACAACATACAGGCACAGGCATTTAAGCTTTGGTTTAAGCGGCAAACAACATTCACACTACACAGGGGTGAAGCAATAACCAACTCCAACAAGAGAAAATCTAATCATTTCCCATAACAACCATATTACCGTCATTGAATTCCCCCATCATCAACATCTTGGGAGTTACCAGAACTAGAAACTGAACCAGCTCTATAAATACCATGGCTGTAAGAGGTCAGAGCTGGAAATTATGAGAAACTGCAGACTCCCCAAAGCTTGCCCACTACCTACAAGGCACAAGTCAGGAGTGTAATAGAATATTCGCCACTTGCCTGAATGAGCGCAGCTGCAGCAACAGTCAAGAAGCTTGTCACCATCCAGGACAAAGCAGCCCGCTTGACTGGCACCCCATTCACCACTTAAAGTATTCACTCCCTCCGCTGCCATTGCACAGTGGCAGCAGTGTCCACCAGTGACAAGATAAACTGCAGCAACTCACCACAGCACCTTCCAAACCTGGAACCTTGACCACCTGGAAGGACAAGGGCAGCAGGTGCATTTTAACTGACGAGTCCTGCCCTCCATTTCTCCCTTCAGTGTTGTTCTGCCCTCTGCCCACAGAGAAGCGCACAAGTGGAGATAGCTGTCCAGCCTGCGCTGAAGCCTCCTTATCCAACTTCATGCACTCCTCCCTACAAATTCCCCCAACTTTCCTTCCCACACCACAGAATTTCCTGGCTGCTGCATGTTTCCTACGCATCACAGCAGAGCTAACAGAAGAGCTTAGCAGAGGTGAAACAGAAGCTACAGTGCACTTCAACAAAGGATTAGTTCTCCAATATACATGCAGAGTTACAATTTTATTCATTGCCTATTTTGTATCTGAACTGCAGTTTTATTTTTGGAGGGTAAAACAAAAAAGGTAGCCACATGCATTTTCTTGGCAATTACACAGTCTGTTCTGGGTCTCCAGTTAAGTTCAACTAACTGCACACAGACTAGCAACTAAACCTAAAATCTGCCAGATGGATTGGTACCATGCTGTCATGACATTTACCCATTGAGTCAGAGGCAATTATTAGAAATTGCTGCCCTCAACGTTTGTCTGACCTGTAAAGACTTTGCATTAGAAAGTCAGCCTCCTTTTGGTACAATATATTCAGGCAGTAAATGCCACAGACACTACATGATCAGCTAATTGCTCCTTGCAAAGCCTTTGGTTTTAATGAAGAAACAAAAGTTTTCTTCATTTTTAGAATCAAACTGAACTTCAAAATGGACAATACAAAATCGTGATCACAGACAGAAAAATAATATGAGTACATACTACCACAGGGACACTGTTAATACTTGTTACATTTGCTCAATGGCAACAACCAGTTTTTTTGCACCATTTCTGGAGGAGAACTGTTTCATCACTGAAATCCAAATCAATCAAATCCCTCACCAATAGATGTGAAGTCGATCAGGCAAAACAAAATAGCCATTTTCACTAACATACGAATTAGGAGCAGAAGCAGGCTACTCAGCCCCTCAAGCCTGCTCCATCAATCAAGAAGATCGTGGCTGATGTGCTTGTAACATTTTTTTTAAATAAAATGTTCTTAGAACATGGGTCTGATTGGCAAGCATGCCATTTATTTCCCATCCCTAGTTGGCCTTGAGAAAGTAATGGTGGCCCTTCACTTAAACAACAGTAGTGAAGGTGAAGTAAGGAGTTCTAGGATTTTGAGCCAGTGACGATGATGCATGTCCAAGTGGGATAGTGTGTGACTTGGGGGTCTTGGTATTATTTGCTTTATTCAATTTTCCTTCTAGATGGATCAATGTAATGAGTGTGGGAAGAGCTGAAGTATATTCTATAGATAGTATACACTGTAGTCACAGCATGGTAGTGATAGAGGGAATGGATGTTTAAGCTAGCAGATGAAGTGACAATGTCTTGTCCTTTCTGTGCTGGACTTTGAGACTTGCTTGTTGCTGATTCAGGCATCCAGAGAAGTGGAGAGCATTTCATTACACTTCTGAATTTTGCTTTACATTGGTGGGTAGGGTGATTTTAGTCAGTCAGGAGGCAAATCACCTGCTTAGAATACCCAGCCTGACCTGCTATTGTGGCCATGGCATTTATGTGGCTGCTCCAGTCCAATTTCTGGTCAACAGTGACTTTCCCAAGGATGGTTGATAGTGGAGAATCTGATTTTTGTTTTTGTATGGCTAGAGAAGCAGTTACAGTTTGATGTTGAGGTTAACAATCTATTCAGCAACTTCAGCTGATGCAGTATGATGGGTTGTGATGCCACTAGAGATGGATCTCCGAGTAGAAATTCGGATTATGGCAACGGTCTGACTTGGACATCCACAGTCACAATTTGAGCTGCTCCTCGTATTTCATGTGTGGAGCAAGTGACATCATCTTCCTTGGTCCATCCTCAAACAGTTGGGTTGTCCAACTTTTCTGTGGAAACCTGGAATTTCACCAGGATGTAGTTGGGGATGTTTGCAGACAACCAGGTGTGCCTTTGAGAGGTGAATCTGTCATCAGTTTGTAAGATGTAGTGTTTTCCAGTACGGACTACAGGATTTCAGACAAGTGCCAGTTTTTGTTTTAGGTCCTACGTCAATGGGAGTACTTTGTTAACAAAGGGGTATTTTCCCTTCAGATTTCAAGAGGGTTAATGTGTGCTAACATAGGAAGGCACTCAAGGTGCATGGGTCTCAATGTACAATAAATAATACTGACGACTTCCTGGAGATGGATAACTACTACTTTTGTGTGATGGCTCCTGTGTCAGATTGGGCAGCAGTATTCTGCTATTGAAGATCTATGTTCTCTGGAAGCCTAATTCAGAAAATGGAGACTTCAACCAAACACTGCCAAGACTGTCATTTCAGCCTTTCACCTGAACAACTTTTAAGGTCAGGGAAGAACTTCAAGTCCAACTTGGTGGCTGTCCACTCACCCACAACATAATGCCAAAATATCCCAGCTGACTTTTGATTTTACATTGACCTACTGCAACACCTCCAGAACACTGCAGCCAAGGTCAAGATGAGAGTGGATGTCATACGGAAGCTGGTGGGTACACTCAGGGCAGTCGAGCTTACACATACCGCACTGCTTCGCTCACTCTGGTGTAACTGGATGATAAGACCACTTGGTGTCAAAGGGACGTAGTTAGTTCCTTTCTAATTGGAGACTATCATTGTCTAGCACACTCAGGCATGTTGTTGATCAACTTCCACAAAGGCACAGTTAAGTGGACCTTGACTTCTCTCTCTCAGCACTGGATTAAAAAGAGAACCAGATTTGATGCCTTTTTATTGAAGCACTCATTCCTAC
Organism: Mustelus asterias; assembly: GCF_964213995.1. Classification (NCBI taxonomy): domain Eukaryota; kingdom Metazoa; phylum Chordata; class Chondrichthyes; order Carcharhiniformes; family Triakidae; genus Mustelus; species Mustelus asterias. The sequence goes on from NC_135802.1 coordinate 129,411,546, forward strand.
TAAATCAAGTATTGCTCTAGGTTTCATGGACTAAGCATCGAAAATGAAAATGTCAGTAATGCAGATGACAGTTCGTTTTGAGATGAAGGTTTAAGCACACTGTCGGTGTTACCAGTTTGTAACTCAAATGAGATGTTGATGCAGGTGCAAAACAAACAGGAACATTTTTCTGTTCCAGTGTCATCGCTTTTAACAGGCAACAGCATTGGAGGTCACTTACAATGCACTGTTCATACATGATCCACATGACGGACTAAAGCTTTATGCAGTCCTGTCCATATACTCCTTCACACTTCAATTGGAAAGTACCTTATTTCCTGCACTACAATCCTCACCCTTCTGATTAATCCTCCACTCACGTCCAACACTTCATCCCAATTATGCTGTAAGGTTTCTATAACTAATCAGATGCTCTCAACAACTTTCTTGCTTCCCCTCTAATGTCACCACCTCCTTGCTAATTTCCCATCATTCTATCACTATTATAATCCAACTCTCTCCCAACATCTTTTTAAATACTGAACTATATCATCACTGGCCTTCCATGATTTCACTAGATCCTGTTTCCAACTCAATAACATTTCAAGAACTTTATCACCCTCATCACTTTCAAACTCCCCACTGTTTTCTTTCATTACTGTAACACCCTCCAGGTAACCTCCAACCCATATTCACAGCTATATCTTTGACCTAACCATCTCAGGTGCTCTCACTACTCCCATCGTATTCTTCACAGATCGAACCATCTCTGATCACTTCCTTCCACTCTCCTCCCAGACTCCCCTTCTATACTCCAACCGTACTACCTTCTATAACCCCCCTGGAAAAATGTCTCTCACTTCATTTACAACTGCACTTTCAAAATCTCAACTGTCTAGCCTTTGACCTTTCATCTAGCACAACATTTCCACAGTTACTAATTTGTTCAACCACATCCTCACAAATCTTTAATGCCTTAAGATCCCATTGAAACCATTACATGCTCTCACCCTGGTTGCTGCTATGGTATAAACCTCAGCTCTAGTTCCTTAGGTCCAAGGAAAGTAGTGCAGGCTTGAAAGGGTATGGTGGGCAACTAATTCAGCCATTCATCACCAGATATGGTTGAACCATAAAAGCTCTCGACTGCTAAAACTGTTTTACAAAACTGAAAATACAGACTACGGTTGGATCTATCCGTATTTCACCTTCTTTTACTATTCTATTCCCTTGAACAGTACTGTAAAACATTTACAAATTATTTCAATGCACAAAAGTATTAAACATCAACACCTTCATACATTTGTAAAGTTGATGGATGATCCTTCATTGGTATAATGTTTGAAGAGTTTCCTATGCTGCAACTCTCAGTAATGCAATCTCCCAATACATTTAGTTGTCAGCCAAGTCACACTATAGTAATATCTCACTGGCAAAAATTACTTGGCCAGATCCCAAGCAATACATTATTCAATGACCAACTGTACTCAAAAAGTACTTCTATTAAACATTGAATTTCTGTTCTTGATCAGTTACAAATTGAACACAGAGGGAGAATACTATGCAGTTTCCTTTCTCATTAAGAGGGCACCAGGGGCGGGGTGCAGGGGCGGGGGGGGGTGGCAGTGTCAGATACCAAGAAGAGGATTAAATAGCAGCTAAAGAAAATCTAGTCAAAAATCATGACCAACTTCAGAACAAGTTGGAGCTTAGTACATTAAAGGAACATGTTTAATTAAATGCAATCACCTGGCCAAAAACCATTATTCGCAGAAGTGTCTCATATAAGCTGAAGGATAATGCAAGACAGATTGACCATAGAGGAACCCATGGTTCAACAATTTTCTTTAGAAGAGAGTATTCCCAGGGTCTCTGCCCTCTTGTCCAGGAAAAATGTAAAGTGGTACTTTTTTGTTGGAGGCCAAGGGAAAGAGAAGGGTGATCAAGGACATTTGAATATAATGATTGAATTAACACGGTTGAATCACAACAAAGCCTATATTAATTCCTAAATCAAGACCCATTGTGACTGGCTCTCTGCATGCAAGTATAGGAACAAACATGTTCTCTCTACCTCAAGGTAATTCTCAATCCATTGCCCAGATATTTAGTTAGTACAAACATACTCCATATCGTCCAGCTCTGTAAAAATGAACTGGCACTTGTTATTGCATTTTTTCACACTAACGCACGTTAGGTTATTTTGGTATGTGGGAGAGTCACCCGTTGGAAATTAAATCTAAATTTAAAGACATGCCTTTGATGGTTCCCTTGATTCCATTAACTGCACATTACATTGGCAGTCAACTTGACCTGCAGCGATGAGTTTCAAATTGAACCTACCATGACCATTGAGGACTTGTTTACCCTGTGGTTTTCCTTTTCTAGGTGTTGAATGGCATGAAGATGAAGCATTGTTTGGAAGTGTTTTGACATCTTCACACTCATCATCCTCTTCCACTTCATCAATATCATCCTGGGAACTTCCAAAATACATCATGTTGTTCGGCAGGGCAGGAGAGCCTAAGTACATTTAAAACAAAAAATGTTTTATTTTTCTCTCCTGTATTGTTCACATCAAAAAACACCCAAAGAACTATCACTATGTTTGATGTTACATTAACCATTTGGAGCTGAACTCTCCAAACAGTGCATTTCTGTACAGAATCAAAAGGAGAAAACACTGACACCCAACACAAAACACAGCCTGCCAAAGCAAAACAAATCATTTCAGATTAAAAGAAAATATATAGAAATGAAATCAAAACCACTGACACACAAAAAATATAATTTTGCTACAATGGACTGACAGATTTATGCCAGAACTTTGGCATTTAAGTACCAGAAACTTACCATTTCTTTCTACAAAAAAACCTAATTCTGGGAACTTGTACACAGAAAGTAGTGTCGGTTAGGTACATTGGCCATTCTAAATTCTCGAACAGGTATCGGAATGTGGCAACTAGGGGATTTTCACAGTAACTTCATTGCATTATCATCAAGCCATCCAACTAACAATGGTTCAATGAGAGATATAGAGATCAAGCCCATAAATAAAATGAAGTGCAAACCTGGCGAGGCTACTGTAGGAATACTTGCATGTCAGACAGTGGCAGCAGCATATTATGGACACTCACGGATCAGAGTTCTCATGCGCAACTCAAACATTTAAGTGGGACACAAATAAAATTACAAAATTCACAGAAAAGAGCATTGAAACTATATTTACAGCTCTTCATATTGTAGAAGATGGTTAATTTGCAAATATGCAACAAAAATGGCATTAAATCAAATGGGATTAGCCATGGTAAACATGTATGGGGTTACATGGACAGGATGAGGGATGGAGCCTGGGTAAGATACGCTTGTCAGAGAATTGGTGCAGACTCGATGGGCTGAAAGGCTTCCCTTTGCACTATATGGACTCTATGATTCAGGAACACAACTATAATGTTAACTAAGGAATTAATGTAGTGGAAATGGAATTTTTAAGTAAACTGCAAGAAAAATACTGTTAAAGGTAAGCTCCCCAGGTACAGTCAGGTGAGGTACTGACTCTCACTTTGGCATGGTGAGTCACTCTTTAGACCACAAACAATTCTCACTAGCTCAGTCTCGATGCTTTCTGTGGTCTACAGTTATTCCCTGGCTCTATTCCAAATCCTCTGGTCAGTCCTGAAAGACCTACCTGATGCTGGACAGTGGTTTCATTTATTACAATAATAAATAATAAAGCAATAATGGCGCAGGAGATGAGCAATGGAACATTGAATTTCCCTGAGTAACCAAAAGAGATCACAACACTAGCTAAATATTTGGACAGCTCCCCACAAATGATGTAACTGAACAAAGTAAATGCCACAAAGCAGCAGCCCTTACTGAAACAATGTAACTTTTACATTTCCCCAAACAAGTAATTGCTTTTTGGGATTGTCAAATTAGTACCAATCATACCGAATTTCAGAGCAGCTTTTATTTTGTGGACTCCAGTCAATTGAGAACTGTTATCAAAGATTTCCCTCTTTTAAACAAACACATCCCCAATTGTAGCCAGGTGTAATGAAGAGTTAAGAAACCAATGCAAATCATAGGACTCGGGAAACCAGAGACGTCCTCTAAAAAAGGTATAATCTAAACATCAACCAGTATAGCACAAAAGGAAAACAACAGCACTCAATAATACTCCTAAAACATCACAGATAAATCCCAACACTACAATACTCCTGTATTTGCCTTCCAAATGCCCACTCTGAACACAATAAAAGTAGTGTCAGGGGAATTAGGTGGGGTTAAGGGTATTGGATCTGAGTGGGATTGCTGTTGGTGCAGACTCGAAGGGCCGAGTGGCCTCCTTCTGCACTGTAGGAATTCTATGAAAAGTATGACCTCAGTACTCATCTGCATTACTTTTGCATGTGTTTTTTGAGTGTGTTAAAGTAGTAAGATGAAAAGGAGAATGCACTTTTGATAGATGAGAGTGCTTTACTTGCCTGATTATTGAATGATGGTAGATGTTAAGCAGACATAGAATACATAAACTGTTTTCCACTAAAATAAATGCATGCAGCTAAAACAGTATTGTTGTAGCCAAATCTGTGACCCTTTAATGTTTTTACTGGAAAACAATGTCAAGAAAAAGTGGAGAAGCAATTAGGAAAGACAGAGAATGTGGGTTATATGGCCAGAAGAGTGGAGAACAAGTCTATTAAAAAATTATGCTGAATTAAAATTAAAGAATAATGCACTAATTGATCAGACTTGGATTTCCGCCACCACAATTCAAAAGGTACACAAATGCATGTAGAGGATAAAAAAAAGAATAAATGCAAACAGGGAAAAATTGAAGTTAACTAGAGGGCCTGGTCTGCAATTAATATGCATGTTTCCAAGTCTCCAACTGACTTCAGGATTATTGGGTTAGGAAGAAAAAAATGAATCAGGATTTAAATTACTCATTGCTGTTCAGTAATGTCAACTGGCAATGTGTAAATTGAGTGTGGATTGGGAAATGTCCAGCAGCATTAGTGTTCTTTATAGTTGAATATCTAGCCAATGCCTAGTCTATGAGAGGCTAGATAGTTTAGTTGAACAAAATAGTGGAATGCCGCTGATGCCTATTATAAAAGTTACTGACTTTGGACAAGAGAGATTAGTGTTGATAGCGCCGGAAGAGGCAAATTTAAATGAAAATGTCGATGAAGAAAATGGCTCACTCAAAAGATGATAAACACATCAAAAAGACTGATGGAAAAGGCAGAAGACTTTAGGAACAATCAGAATTTAGTTGGATACTAGACTGAGTGAAGTTTGTCCTCTAGTACTTCAATGAAATGAGGATTTACAGGATTGGTGTGAAGACCAAGTTTTCCTGTACACATTACAATCTTTGGCATTATGATGTCAAATACATATTCAGTCCTGTGGCCACTTCTGTTCACTGTTTGCATCAATCTTTCACGTATAGGCCTATAAAAAGCAATGCTGAAATTTGCAAATGATACCAAAATTCTCTGGAAGACTGAAGGGAGTGGTAAGAGAGAGAATAAACAGAAATTACAAATGAAATTCAATTTAAATAAGTATGAAGTGACAGCATTTATACAAAATGTTTCTACTCTGAATGGAAGTCAACTTGATGCTGCAGAAGAGCAGTCAAATGTGGGAGTACAGGTTCATTAAAGGTAGAATCAGGTTTGGAAGGCTGTGCAAAAAAGCTAATGGAATTCTAGGTTTTATAACAAGGTATAGAACACAAAAGCTGAGGTAATGAACCTTTACAATTAAGACCTGAATTACAGCACCCTCCACACAATAAGGAAGGATACGAGTTCTTAGAAATAATACAACACAACATTCACTAGGATGCTCGTCAGTATGCGCAAACAAGTACAAGGAAAGATTGGGGGGGGGGGTGCCCCCTGGGCATTGCTACCGTGGCAGTGCCAGACTGGGCCCCCTGGCACTGCCCAAGGGACAAAGTGCCAATACCCAGGGAACACCTTGGCACTGTCCACCAGGCATAGGGCAATGCCAAGGGGGCAGGGCCTTTGGTGGAGGTGGAGGGGGTTCCGCTGCCATATGCAATCAGGCTGAGTGACAAAGGGAGGGGGGGCCAGCGATTGGGCCGTGGAGGGAGGGGGGGGGGGGCTGGTTCAAAGGAGCAGCGATTGGTTGGTTGGGGGGGGGGGGGGGGGGGTCGCAAGGCTGGCCTGCGATTGAGAGGCTGGCAGTGCAGGGCCACTGCTCATGCGCCAATCTTGGCACTGACAGATCGTGCATGTGCAGCGGCCCACTCAACGCTATGCGGCCAGCCTCTCCAGCAGGAATAGACCCAGACCACTGATTTCCAGCATAATTCTGCAGTGCACAGGGTGCGGGAGATTCATGTTGAAATTCCTGCTTGAAAAGAACAGCGGGATTTACTCATTTTTCGCATATTCGACATTTTAGAATTCTTTTGGGAGAATCCCCCCCCATAGAACCACAGAAAATTACAGCTCAGAAACAGGCCTTTTGGCCCTTCTTGTCTGTGCCAAACTATTTTTTGCCAAGTCCCACTGACCTGCACTTGGACCATATCCCTCCACACCCCTCTCATCCGTGAACCCGTCCAAGTTTTTCTTAAATGTTAACCACTTTACCACTTCATCCGGCAGCTCATTCCACACTCCCACCACTCTCTGCGTGAAGAAGCCCCCCCTAATATTCCCTTTAAACTTTTCTCCTTTCACCCTTAACCCATGCCCTCTGGTTTTTTCTCCTCTCGCCTCAGTGGAAAAAGCCTGCTTGCATTCACTCTATCTATACCCATCAAAATCTTATACACCTCTATCAAATCTCCCCTCATTCTTCTACGCTCCAGGGAATAAAGTCCCAACCTATTCAATCTCTCTCTGTAACTCAGCTTCTCAAGTCCCAGCAACATCCTTGTGAACCTTCTCTGCACTCTTTCGACCTTATTTACATCCTTCCTGTAACTAGGTGACCAAAACTGTACACAATACTTTAAATTCGGCCTCACCAATGCCTTATGTAACCTTGATGTGGAGATGCCGGCGTTGGACTGGGGTAAACACAGTAAGAAGTTTAACAACACCAGGTTAAAGTCCACAGGTTTATTTGGTAGCAAAAGCCACACAAGCTTTCGGAGCTCCAAGCCCCTTCTTCAGGTGAGGCCTTTGGTGGGGGTGGAGGGGGTTCCACTGCCATATGCAATCAGGCTGAGTGAATTGGACTTTAACCTGGTGTTGTTAAACTTCTTATTATATAACCTTACCATAATACTCCAACTTTTATACTCAATACTCCGATTTATAAAGGCCAATGTACCAAAGGCACTCTTTACGACCCTATCCACCCGTGACGTCACTTTTAGGGAATTCTGTACCTGTATTCCCAGATCCCTCTGTTCAACTGCACTCTTCAGAGTCCTACCATTTACCCTGTACGTTCTACTTTGGTTTGTCCTTCCAAAGTGCAATATCTCACACTTGTCTGCGTTAAATTCCATTTGCCATTTTTCAGCCCATTTTTCTAGTTGGCCCAAATCCCTCTGCAAGCTTTGAAAACCTTCCTCACTGTCCACTACACCTCCAGTCTTTGCATCATCAGCAAATTTGCTGCTCCAATTTACCACATTATCATCCAGATCATTGATTGTAGATGACAAACAACAATGGACCCAACACCGATCCCTGCGGCACACCACTAGTCACAGGCCTCCACTCAGAGAAGCAATCCTCCACAACCACTCTCTGGCTTCTTCCAGTGATGATGTGGAGATGCCGGCGTTGGACTGGGGTGAACACAGTAAGAAGTCTCACAACACCAGGTTAAAGTCCAACAGGTTTACCCGGTAGCAAATACCATAAGCTTTCGGAGCACTGCTCCTTCGTCAGATGGAGTGGAAATGTGCTCTCAAACAGACCTTCTTCCAGTGAGCCAGTGTCTAATCCAATTTACTACTTCCCCATGTATACCCAGCGACTGAACCTTCCTAACTAACCTCCCATGAGGGACCTTGTCAAAGGCCTTGCTGAAATCCAGGTAGACAACATCCACCGCCTTCCCTTCATCCACTTTCCTGGTAACCTCCTCGAAAAACTCTAATAGATTGGTCAAACATGACCTACCACGCACAAGGCCATGTTGACTCTCCCTAATAAGTCCCTGTCTATCCAAATATTTGTAGATCCTATCCCTTATCACACCTTCCAATAACTTGCCCACCACCACCGTCAAACTTACTGGCCTATAATTTCCCGGATTTCTTTTGGAACCTTTTTTAAACAACGGAACAACATGAGCCAACCTCCAATCATCCGGCACTTCCCCCGTGAATACTGACATTTTGAATATGTCTGCCAGGGTCCCTGCAACTTCAACACTAGCTTCCCTCAAGGTCCGTGGGAATACCCTGTCCGGTCCTGGGGATTTATCCACTCTGATTTGCCTCAAGACAGCAAGCACCTCCTCCCCTTTAATCTGTAAAGGTTCCATGACCTCCCTACCTGTTTGCCCTATTTCCGTAGACTCCATGCCTGTTTCCTCAGTAAATACAAATGCAAAAAAAAACATTTAGTATCTCCCCCATCTCTTTTGGTTCCATACACAGTCTACCACTCTGGTCTTCAAGAGGACCAAGTTTATCCCTCACTATCCTTTTGCTCCTAACATACCTATAGAAGCTCTTTGGATTTTCCTTCACTCTGTCTGCCAAAGCAGTCTTTGTTTAGCCCTCCTGATTTCCCTCTTAAGTAGCTTCTTGCACTTTTTATACTCAAGCATCTGATCTGTTCCTTGCTGCCTGTACATTTCATACAACTCTCTCTTCCTCTTAACCAGTGTTACAATCTCCCTCGAGAACCAAGGTTCCTTATTCCTATTTACTTTGCCTTTAATCCTGACAGGAACATACAAACTCTGCACTCTCAAAATTTCTCCTTTGAAGGCCTCCCACTTTCCATTTACATCCTTACCAGAGAACAGCCTGTGCCAATCCACACTTCCCAGATCCCTTCTCATTTCATCAAATTTGGCCTTTTCCCAGTTCAGAACTTCAACCCGAGGACCAGATCTATCCTTAACCATGATCAGGTTGAAACTAATGGCATTATGATCACTGGATCCAAAGTGTTCCCTCACAGTCACATCCATCACCTGCCCTAACTCATTTCCCAATAGGAGATCCAATGTTGCATTCTCTCTAGTTGGCACCTCTATATACTGATGTAGAAAATTTTCCTGAACACATTTTACAAACTCTACCCTGTCTAAACCTTTAACAGTATGCGAGTCCCAATCTATATGTGGAAAATTAAAATCCCCTACTATCACAACTTTGTGTTTCTTGCAGTTGTCAGCTATCTCTCTGCTGATTTGCTCCTCCAATTCTCGCTGACTATTGGGTGGTCTATAATACAACCCCATTAATGTGGTCATACCTTTCCTGTTTCTCAGCTCCACCCATAGGGCCTCGGTAGACAAGCTCCCTAATCTATCCTGCCTGAGTACCGCTGTAACATTTTCCCTGACCAACAATGCCACGCCCCCATCTTTCATCCCTCTGCCTCTATCCCGCCTGAAACATTGGAACCCTGGAACATTGAGCTGCCAGTCCTGCCCCTCCTGTAGCCAAGTTTCACTAATGGCTATAATGTCATATTTCATGTGTCTATCCATGCCTTCAGCTCATCTGCCTTCCCCACAATACTCCTGGCATTGAAATAGACACACCTCAAAAGGTTATTTCCACCACCCTCAACCCTTCCATTTGTGATTTTGCTTGAACTAACCTGTCTTTTTACCCCTGCTCCGGCACTCTGTTTCCCATCCTCCTGCAACTCTGGTTTAAACGCTCCCCAATAACACTAGCAAACCTCCCTGCAAGTATATTGGTCCCCTTGTAGTTTAGGTGTAACCCGTCTCTCTTGTACAGGTCCCACCTGCCCAGCAGAGGTCCCAATGATCCAAGAATCGGAAACCCTGCCCCCTACACCAGTTCCTCAGCCACGTGTTCATCCACCCAAGCATCCTACTCCTAACCTCACTGGCACGTGGTACAGGTAGCAATCCAGAGATTACTACCCTCGGGGTCCTGCTTTTTAACTTCCTTCCAAGCTCTTTGTACTCACTCTTTCGGACCTCCTCACTCTTCCTACCTACGTCATTGGTACCGATGTGTACCACGACATCTGGCTGATCATAGAATCATAGAAACCCTACAGTGCAGAAGGAGGCCATTTGGCCCATCGAGTCTGCACCGACCACAATCCCACCCAGGCCCTATCCCCACATATTTTTACCCGCTAATCCCTCTAACCTACACATCCCAGGACTCTAAGGGGCAATTTTTAACCTGGCCAATCAACCTAACCCGCACATCTTTGGACTGTGGGAGGAAACCGGAGCACCCGGAGGAAACCCACGCAGACATGAGGAGAATGTGCAAACTCCACACAGACAGTGACCCAAGCCAGGAATCGAACCCGGGACCCTGGAGCTGTGAAGCAGCAGTGCTAACCACTGTGCTACCGTGCTGCACTTTCCTACTTTAGAACGCTGTGCACGCGATCAGAGACATCCCTGACCTTGGCACCCAGGAGGTAACAAACCATGCAGGAGTCTCTGTCCCGACCACAGAACCTCCTGTCCGTACCTCTGACCATCGAGTCCCCTATCACTACTGCTCTCCTCCTCTTCCTCCCACCCTTTTGCGCTGTAGAACCAGACTCAGTATCAGAGTTCCGGCTGTCGCAGCTTGTCCCCACCTCCATTCTTTTAGAAAACTTACAGATTATATGACAGGAATGAGTCATATAAAATTTAACATTGCACCTGTCACAGTATACATTTTGAAACTAATGGCTTTTTAATCAAATGCTCCATAAGATTTGAATGTAAATACTCTGCACAACTTTTCCTATCAAATGCCCTTTACCTAATGGTGTTGCTCAGACTCCTCCCTTCCGCACTATTTGCATCTAATTTTCATAGCTCAGTAACACTTTCCTTCAGCAGACATTTTCACGAATAGATCTCTGGCTCTTTTCTATACCAATTAATCAGTTAGCGTGCTCTGATTTAATAATTAACCTTATGATTATGCTATAATTGTTCACTGGAAATCATATGGAATGCTCACCACAATTTCACACCCCTTCTTAAAGATGAAACCTACCATTCCATTAGGCCAATGCATACAAGTAAAACTACTTGGTCATACCTACTAACTGATCTAATAGATATGAGCCAAATGATATTTAAATGTTGAAAGGCTGAAAGAACAATGTATGAAACACATTAAATAGTCTATTAAGAACTTCTGGGCAGACTAATCAAAGTTGTTATATAGATACAAGCTAACATAAAAACATCCTGAAGTGCCTCAGAAGCATAATTAAACAAAAAACAATAGTGACCCACTTAAGGAAATATTACGTCCGATGGCCAAAAGCTTTGTCAAAAGGGCACATCATGGAGGGGTTTCAGGAGGGAATTTTCCAGAGCTTAAATTTAGGCCACAGAAGGCAAGGCCACGAATGGTGAAGAAGCAGGGATGCTCATGGAACTGGAATTAAATGGATGTTCTTATCTCAAGAGGTTAGAATGGGTAAAATGCAGATGGTTACAAAATAGGGAGAGACAAGTCCATGGAGAGATTGGAAACTAAGAATGAGAATTTTAAAATTGAGGTGTTATTCAACCGGAAGCCAGTGTAGGTCAGCGAGCAAAGGGTGATGAGTGAACTAGATACGAGTGTTAGACCAGGGTCAGCAATGTTTTGGATGACCTCAGGTTTATGGAGGAGTGAATGTGGGAGTATGTTAGAATAGTCACTTCTGGTGGTAACAAAGGCATGGATGAGAGTTTCAGTAGCAGATGAACTGAGGGAGGTGTAGGGACAGGCAATGTTATAGAGGTGGAAATAGGCAGTCTTCTCAGGGTCAATTTTGATACACTTGTTGCAAATAATCTGATTTGAGCGTCAAACAATTGTCAGGGAGCAGGATGAAATTGTAGGGCAATGGAGTAGGGTTGTGGTTGGGATCAAAAACAATGGCTTCAGTCTTCCTAATATTTAATTAGAGGTAATTTCAGCTCAGCCAGTACTGAACGCTAGAAAAGCTACCTGATGATTTAGTGCAGGTGGGGTGGTGGTAAAGTAGAGCTGGTTGAAGTCAGCATACATGTGACAACTGTTTTCGGATGATGTCACCAAGGAAAAGCATGTAGATGAGAAACATGAGGCGGCCAAGGACAGGTCCCTGGTGAACACAAGAGGTCACTGTTCAGGGAAGAGAAGCTATTTATGATGATTTTCTGGCTACAATGGCGACATAGTGGCACAGAGGTTAGCACAGCTGCCTCACAGTGCCAGGGACCCGGGTTCGATTCCTGGCTTGGATCACTGTCTCGGCGGAGTTTGCACGTTCTCCCTGTGTCTGTGTGGGTTTCCTCTGGGTGCTCTTGCTGCCTCAAACAGTCCAAAAGATATGCTGGTTAGGTGCACTGTCCATGCTAAATTCGCTCTTAGCGTACCTGAACAGGCGCCGGAGTGTGGCAACTCGGGGATTTTCACTGTAACTTCATTGCAGTGTTAATGTAAGCCTACTTGTGACAATAATAACATATACTTTAAAGGCAGCATGGTGGTCCAAAGGTTAGCACTGCCGCCTCTCAGTGCCAGGGATCCGGGTTCAATGCTGGCCTTGGGTCATTGTCTGTGTGGAGTTTGCACATTCTCCCTGTATCTGCGTGGGTTTCCTTCGGGTGCTCCAGTTTCCTCCCACAGTTCAAAGATGTGCACATTAGGTTGATTGGCCTTGCTAAATTGCCCCTTAGTGTCCCAAGACGTATAGGTTGGGAGGATTAAATACATAGGGTTATGGGGACAGGGGCTGGGGGGATTATTGCTGGTGCAGGCTCAATGGGCCAAATGGCCTCCTTCTGCACTGTAGGGATTCTATGATTAAACAGAACCTGACAAGTGTAGTCCCACACAACTGGATAACAAGTGAAAAAGCATTAGACAATAATGTAATCAAATATGCCAAAAGTAGCAGACAGGTTGAGGCGGACAAGGAGAGATAGTTTACCTTTGTCACAGTCACATACGATGTTACCTTGCCATCTTGATACTGACAAGGGCAGAAACCTCAATGGGAGGGATTCAAACATAAAGTTCCTGGAAAGATGTACACAAACATGGGAGGCAACAACACATTCAAGGACTTTGGAGAGAAAGGGCAAGTTGTAAATGGGCAAGCTTGTGAGAACAGGGGAATCCAAGGATTTATTTTGAGGAGTGGGCCAATGATGATGCATTTGAAAGGGAGACAGGCAGGAATCTAAGGAGAAAGGCAGATTTGAAGCTGAGACAGAGAATGAAGGGGAAAGAACCATTAATAATTTTAGCCAACATGGGCACCAGGAAGAGAAATTGGTAAGTCAGTAATTTAGTGGTAATAGGGTTGAAAGAGCAGGTGAGTCTCATGGTCATGTGCTAGTTTCATAAGAATCAAACTGAAGAAAGATACATGGAAAAGGGCTAGATCACGAGGTATATCTTAGAGGGAGTTCTGTCTAATGGGCTAAGGGAAGGGAGGGAAGTAATAGGGGCAGTTTATGGGATGGTCTCAGATTTGGGAACAAAGAAATCTATTAGTTCTTTGCACTCATCACAGCGGTTGAGGATGTGGGTGACATGATAAAAGAGTTTAAGAAAGTGGCTTGCAGTAAGAGAAAAGAAGGTGGATAAACTTACTTTCCAAGATAATCCAGGAATAGTGAGTAGTTTTTGTAGTGGAGGGAAACTCACTTGGTTTGTCTTAAACATTCACTCCCACCACCACCAATTCAGTGTGGCAGAAGTGTGTACAATCTACAAGGTGCACTGTAGCAACTCACCAAGGCTACTTTGGCAGCACTTTCCAAACCTGCAATCTCTACCACCAGAAGGACAAAGGGAGCAAATGCAAGAGAGCACCACCAGCTGCAAGTTGTCCTCCAAGTCACATAACATTGGTACTATACCACTGTTCCTTCAAAATCCTGGAACTCCCTTCCTAACAGTATTCTAGGTGAACATACATCATATAGAATGCAAAAAGTTCAAGGTGGTAGCTCACCACCTTTTGAAGAACAATGAGGGATGGGCAATAAATGCTGGCTTACCAGCGACTCCTACATCCCTGTGAAAATAATACTTTTGGGAAAATTGACCCAGTAGTGTTTTTTGTGGTGCAAGCAGATCTGACAGTGAATCAGGCTTCGGAGCAGTCCCATAAATTCCACTTCAACCAAGAACTAAACTTTAGCACTCGGAGCCATGATTTATGTCATGGAACAAATTTTACCTCAAGTTATTTCTTTGAAGTAAACAAAATTAAACACTTCTTGCATTTTGGGATAGTCCTGCACCCCAATTAATTCCCCTAGATAAGAGTCTAAAAATATTCCTTTAATAGATTAATACTTTTCAATACATATTGTAACAATGAAGAAACCCCCCTTTAAGACCGGCATTCCTCATTGAATTTGATGATGAGTCTAATTGGATGCCAATAGTTGCCAAATTTGACACAAAATAATAGGATCCTTGCAGAGCTCCCAGAGATACGTGACTGAAACCTTTTATTAAAAAAGGAGAAAACTTACTGTTTAAAACGCAGAAGTACAGACATTTTCCTATTTCTCTCATGCCAGCCTGTGACAGCAAATTCAGTGAGTTGACTCTAATAGCATAGATACTTCAGAAACAACCAAAACCATTGAAAGATATTATTTTTGAAATATTTTTCATCCAGCTGCCCCATCACCATCAGCACCTTCCATTACCTTCACCAATGGGATTCTAGTCAAATGTAGACCAAACTCTGATGTATTTTTGTCTCTTGCAAATTACTAATTTGTAATTCTTGCATGCATCCTGCTCAATCCCTTCTCCAATCAACATACAGAACAAACAACAACTTGCATTTATACATGCCTTTAAGGTGGTAAACATCTCAATGTGCTTCACAGGAACAAAATCTGACACTGAACAACATAAGTAGATATTAGGGCAGGTGACCAAAAACTGGATCAAAAAGGTAGGTTTTAAGGAACATCCTAAAAGGATTAAAGTTAAAATTTATTTATTAGTCACAAGTAAGGCTTACATTAACACTGCAATGAAGTTACTGTGAAATTCCCTTAGTCGCCACACTCCAGCGCCTGTTCGGGTCAATGCACCTAACCAGCACGTCTTTCAGACTGTGGGAGGAAACCGGACCACCCAGAGAAAACCCACGCAGACACGAGAAGAACGTGCAAACTCCACAGTGTCCCAAGCCGAGACTTAAACCAGGTCCCTGGCGCTGTGAAGCAGCAGTGCTAACCACTGTGCTACCATGCCGCCCCAAGTTGAGAGGAGATTTCAGGGGTGAATTCCAGAGCTTTTGGCCTAGTCAGCTTAAGGCATAGTTGCTAACTGTAGAGCAAAGTCAAAGTTTTGCAAAAGGCCAGATTTAGAAGAGTGCAGATACCTTGGAAGGATATGACTCAAGAGAGTTAGAAAGATAGAAAGGGCCAAGGCCATGGAGGGAATTGAAAACAAACATTTTTAAAACAAAACATTGCCAAACCAGGAGACAAGGCAGGTTCACGAGCACATGATATGTTTAGCACAGCAGGAGCACAGTTCTAGATAGATAGGGCATTAAATCATCTCAGTAAATCCAGAGAAATGCAAACATTTTCAATTAGTTCCAGCAGATCTGGCACAGGAACTTGGTTATGAGGAATGAGATAGTTACACTTTAATAAAGCAATAATTTTGGCAGAAGCAATTCTTCCATTAATGGAACCTGTTAGCAAATGTACCTGCTACTTGAGAATCTATATTCATTTCCTGCCATTGTATCCAATTAAAACTAATTTAGCGCACGAGGGAAATAAACCTGCTTAAAGTTTACACATTTTCAAATCTTAAGATTGAAGACCAGATTTTCACAGTAAAATCAAATGCATCACCACAGACAAAATTTGGAATTGTATGAAGAATTAACTATGTCTGGAAGCTCTGATACCACAGTTGAGAGGTTAACATCTCTAATAATGTGGAGTGAAAAAGAGAAAAGGGACAAGTTTTAAAAAGATGACGAACAAGGGATTTATGCAGTATCTTTTAAAACATCCCGAAAAACTTCACAATAAAATCAAAAGGCAACGCCTTTGGCAATGTAGTACTCTCTCAGCTGATAATCTTGACTGGCACCTGCAGTATGTGCTTAATTTTTTGAATGGAGCTTGAACCCATAAACCTTCTGACTCAGAAACAAGAAACAATGTTGTTGCATGAAAGCCTATCCTCTTCCTTCCCCAAACTTTTCCCAACATTACACCAATGAAGCACCAAAACTATGGAGCAATGGCAGACTTCAAACATCAAATCGCTAGCATTCCACTAAACCAGTAAATCCTCGAGCATGCCAAATTCATGTTTCTGTGCGGAAATTCATAACAGGGCAATAGATTTGTTCAAGATGACAGAGGAGATTTTTTTCAATGTGCAGATTTGTTACATGATCTGGAATGCATTGTCTGAAAGGGTTCCGGAAGCAGATTCTATGGTAATATTCCAAAGGGAATTGGATGAAGCCTGAAGGGAGAAAAATTACAGGGCTTTGTGGAAAGAGCAGTGGAGGTAGGATTAACTGGACTGCTCAAAGAGCCAGCACAGGCACAATAGGCTGAATGGCCTCTTCCTGTGCTTTACAGAAAGCAGAGCAGAGTCAGATAATGACTGCAGTTTTGTTTACATAACAAACATGCAGCAACAGAATTAGTGAATTTTATGGAACCAAAGTTGCAGCGAGACATTGATAGGATGCAAGACTGGGCGGAGAAGTGGCAGACGGAGTTTAACCCAGATAAGTGTGAGGTGGTTCATTTTGGCAGGTCAAATAGGATGGCGGAATATAATATTAATGGTAGGACTCTTCGCACTGTGGAAGATCAGAAAGATCTTGGGGTCCGAGTTCATAGGACGCTCAAAGCAGCTGTGCAGGTTGAGGCTGTGGTTAAGAAGGTGTATGGTATACTGGCCTTCATCAATCGAGGAATTGAGTTTAGGAGCCGTGAGATAATGTTGCAGCTATATAGGACCCTGGTCAGACCCCACTTGGAGTACTGTGCTCAGTTCTGGTCGCCTCATTACAGGAAGGATGTGGAAGCCATAGAAAGGGTGCAGAGGAGATTTACAAGGATGTTGCCAAGGGAGCATGCCTTATGAGGATAGGTTGAGTGAGCTCAGCCTTTTCTCCTTGGAGAGACGAAGGATGAGGGGTGACCTGACAGAGGTGTATAAGATGTTGAGCGGTATTGATCGAGTGGACAGTCGGAGGCTTTTTCCTAGGGCTAAAATGGTTGCCACAAGAGGACACAGGTTTAAGGTGCTGGGGAGTAGGTACAGAGGAGATGTCAGGGGTAAGTTTTTCACTCAGAGGGTGGTGGGCGCGTGGAATGGGCTATCAGCAACGGTGGTGGAGGCGGATTCGATAGGGTCTTTTAAGAGACTTTTAGATAAGTACATGGAACTTAGTCAGATAGAGGGTTATAGGTAATCCTAGTAATCGCTAAGGTAGGGACATGTTCGGCACAACTTTGTGGGCTGAAGGGCCTGTATTGTGCTGTAGTTTTTCTATGTTTCTAAATGCTGTCTGAGCTGTGAGGGCCGGAGGAAGGAACTGGGAAAGATGGGATGGGGAAAGAAAAGACGGAGCCCAGACAGTCCAGAGGCCATGATCAGGCCATTGCACTATCGAAATGCTGCAACATAAAAGTATGTAGATGATTGACATTTGTAGCAATGTTTCAAGGCCATATGTATAATACTTCCTCTACTTGTGAGATTAATTCTGGTGCACCATATATTTCCAGGACTCTTCGCTGCCTGATAGAAGACGTAAAATTTAATATTGTTCCCTGTTTCTTGATCTTTGTTAGAAAAAAACAAACATGATGAAGAGTACCTCCATTTTGCAAGCAAATGACCTCTACCAAAATTGTAGGATTTATTATAGTGTTAACAATACCCTTTCACATCCATTGCAGAGGCTGGGCAATATCACTTTGTTTCATAGTGTTTATTTTGTTGTTTTCACCAAGAACTGAGCAGAAGGAATGCATATAAAATCACTTAACTGCAACATTCGGTATCTAAGTGGACCACTTATGCAAACAGAGAAACAGGAAGAATGGAAAAAATGCCATTGGAGGCAAGTTTGAAGCAATCATTGCAAATGGCTGAGACATCTTTGATTAGTTGTGTGGGTGAACTGGAATTTATGGTGTTCTCTGCTGCAAAATGTCATTTTGAAAATCAAGAGTCCATGGCTGGTTTTTCTTGAATTTTGATGCTCGAGTGGCAATTTAATTGGGGAGTTAAAAATAATAATTTAATAGGGTAGCTAGAGAGAAATTATTTCCTCTGGTGATGGTATTCAAAACAAAAAGAGCATAGAATTAAAATATTTGCTAATCTTAAAATTAAAACTAGGCAAGCTAGAAGCTTGAAGAAGCCAGACAACATAAATGTATTGGAAATCTAGAAATTTCTCGTCAAAAGAAAATGGATGCCGAGTCAATTTAAATTTTCACAGCAGAAATCAAAAAGTATTCGTTGAAATGTGATTTTGGGCCCTCACATGAAATTGTATATTTTTCAAACACATTTTAACACGTTATTCCTTAATAAAAATAAGACAATGGGTCAGATTTTACCAGTAGCTGTGATAAGTTCAGATTCGCTGCAAAGTATTGGAAAGATCCTGCAACTTCAGTGTGTACACATCTATACTGCTCTAATTCAACAGTATGGGGTCAATTAATGCTCATCCTGATGGTTTGTGATTTCAAACGGCAAGTCAGGAACCAGCGCTAGTTTGAGCTAATTGCCCACGGATTCAAAATTAAAGTTTTAAATTTTCTCCTCCATTTTCTTCTTGATTTGCAAATACTTAATGAGGCGGCCCACAACATTATCAAAGTTACTGTTTTAACATTTAACATGAAATCTTTTAAAAATCCAAAAAGTAGTCTATGATTATTTTGAGCATGCCATCAGACTTTCTTAAATATCACTTTTTTAAATGATTTCTTTGACCTACTAACAATGTGATGTTTCCAACAACTTTTTACTGCAGCAACATTTTTACTCCAGTATTTGTGGTGCAGTGACTGGAGATCATTTTCACCCAAACATGCCTATAGTGCTGGACCTCACTGCAACTCATGCCAGAAAGGAATCGAAGGGTCATCCAGACTCCAAATTTTAGCTCTATTCTCTCTCCACAGATGCGATCAGACCTGCTATGATTTTCCAGCATCTGTTTTTGTTTCAGATTCCAACATCCACAGCAATTTGCTTTTAACCAGGAAGAAATCAGCCTCTTGTATCCTCCATCGCCTATTTTTTAACTCCCCCCCCCCCCCCAACTTTGTATTGTCTACAAATTTTTGACATGTTACACTTAGTCCGGTTATCAAAGTCATTAATGTAGATTATAAACATCTGATCACTCTTCACAGCCTGCCAACCCTAAAATGTCCAATTTATTTTCTGTCCATTCTCTCTCTTACATAGCCTCATACCCACAAGGTTTTTATAACCCACTAGAAGGATTTCCAACCTGATAAGCCATCTGACAGAACATCTTTGAACACTCTTTCCATGGCCAACAAGTCCTGCCGTTGGACTTGAATCGGGAGCTTCTGATCCAGAGGTAGAGACACTATCACTGTGCCACAAAATCTCTTCTGTCCATTTATCAATCCTTAATTCATGCTAGTATGTTACTGCCAATCCCAGCAGTCTGAATTGGGTGTAAAAAAACCTCTTATGTGGCACATAAGAACATAAGAAATAGGAGCAGGAGTAGGCCATCTAGCCCCTCGAGCCTGCCCCGCCATTCAATAAGATCATGGCTGATCTGACGTGGATCAGTACCACTTACCCACCTGATCCCCATAACCCTTAATTCCCTTACCGATCAGGAATCCATCCATCCGCGCTTTAAACATATTCAGCGAGGTAGCCTCCACCACCTCAGCGGACAGAGAATTCCAGAGATTAACCACCCTCTGGGAGAAGAAGTTCCTCCTCAACTCTGTCTTAAACCGACCCCCCTTTATTTTGAGGCTGTGTCCTCTAGTTTTAACTTCCTTACTAAGTGGAAAGAATCTCTCCGCCTCCACCCTATCCAGCCCCCGCATTATCTTATAAGTCTCCATAAGATCCCCCCTCATCCTTCTAAACTCCAACGAGTACAAACCCAATCTCCTCAGCCTCTCCTCATAATCCAAACCCCTCATCTCCGGTATCAACCTGGTGAACCTTCTCTGCACTCCCTCCAATGCCAATATATCCTTCCTCATATAAGGGGACCAATACTGCACACAGTATTCCAGCTGCGGCCTCACCAATGCCCTGTACAGGTGCATCAAGACATCCCTGCTTTTATATTCTATCCCCTTCGCAATATAGGCCAACATCCCATTTGCCTTCTTGATCACCTGTTGTACCTGCAGACTGGGCTTTTGCGTCTCATGCACAAGGACCCCCAGGTCCCTTTGCACGGTAGCATGTTTTAATTTGTTTCCATTGAGATAGTAATCCCATGTGTTATTATTTCCTCCAAAGTGTATAACCTCGCATTTCTCAACGTTATACTCCATTTGCCATATCCTCGCCCACTCACTCAGCCTGTCCAAATCTCTCTGCAGATCTTCTCCGTCCTCCACACGATTCACTTTTCCACTTATCTTTGTGTCGTCTGCAAACTTCGTTACCCTACACTCCGTCCCCTCCTCCAGATCATCTATATAAATGGTAAACAGTTGCGGCCCGAGTACCGATCCCTGCGGCACGCCACTAGTTACCTTCCTCCAACCGGAAAAACACCCATTTATTCCGACTCTTTGCTTCCTGTCGGATAGCCAGTCCCCAATCCACTTTAACACTACCCCCAACTCCGTGTGCCCTAATCTTCTTCAGCAGCCTTTTATGGGGCACCTTATCAAACGCCTTTTGGAAATCCAAAAACACCGCATCCACCGGTTCTCCTCCATCAACCGCCCTAGTCACATCTTCATAAAAATCCAACATGTTTGTCAAGCACGACTTTCCCCTCATGAATCCATGCTGCGTCTGATTGATCGAACCATTTCTATCCAGATGCCCTGCTATCTCCTCTTTAATAATGGATTCCAGCATTTTCCCTACTACCGACGTTAAGCTGACCGGCCTATAGTTACCCGCCTTTTGTCTCCTTCCTTTTTTAAACAGCGGCGTAACATTAGCAGTTTTCCAATCAACCGGCACTACCCCAGAATGCAACGAGTTTTGATAAATAATCACTAACGCATCCACTATTACCTCTGACATTTCTTTCAATACCCTGGGATGCATTCCATCCGGACCCGGGGACTTGGCCACCTTCAGTCCCATTAGTCTACCCAGCACTGCCTCTCTGGTAACATTAATCGTATTAAGTATTTCTCCTGCTGCCAACCCTCTATCGTTAATATTTGGCAAACTATTTGTGTCCTCCACCGTGAAGACCGACACAAAAAACTTATTTAAAGACTCAGCCATATCCTCATTTCCCACTATTAACTCCCCCCTCTCGTCCTCCAAGGGTCCAACATTCACTCTAGCCACTCTATTCCTTTTTATATATTTATAAAAACTTTTACTATCATTTTTTATATTAATTGCTAGCCGAGCTTCATAGTCTATCCTTCCTTTCTTTATCGCTTTCTTAGTCTCTCTTTGTTGTTTCTTAAATTTTTCCCAATCACTTGTTTCTCCACTATTTTTGGCCACTCTGTACGCAGCTGTTTTTATTTTAATACTCTCCTTTATTTCCTTCGTTATCCACGGCTGGTTCTCCCTTTTCTTACAATCCTTGTTTTTTGCTGGAATATATTTTTGCTGAGAACTGAAAAGGATCTCCTTAAAAATCCTCCACTGTTCCTCAGCTATCCTACCTGCCAGCCTGCTCTCCCAGTCTACCTTAGCCAATTCATCCCTCATCCTATCATATTTCCCTCTGTTCAAACAGAGGACACTGGTTTGGGACCAAACTTTCTCCTCTTCCATCTGAATCAGAAATTCGACCATATTGTGGTCACTAGACCCAAGAGGGTCCTTCACAATAAGATCCTTAATTCTACCTACCTCGTTACACAATACCAGATCCAAAATAGCTCGTTCCCTCGTCGGTTCCGTAACATGCTGTTCAAGGAAACTATCCCGACAGCATTCTAAGAACTCGTCCTCCATTCCACCCTTACCGACTTGAGTCTGCCAGTCAATGTGCATGTTGAAGTCCCCCATGATTATTGCCGTTCCGTTTTTACACGCATCCCTTATCTGCTTGTTTATAGCCCTCCCTACCTCAACATGATTATTTGGGGGCCTATATACCACACCTACTAGTGTCTTTCTCCCTCTACTATTCCTCATCTCTACCCATAATGATTCCACGTTTTGTTCCTCAGAGCCCATGTCATCCCTCAGTACTACCCTGATATTATCTCTTATTAATAGCGCGACCCCACCACCTTTTCCTTCCTGTCTATTCTTCCTCAACGCCTGATACCCCTGGATATTCATCTCCCAGTCCTGGTCACCTTTCAGCCACGTTTCTGTAATGGCCACTAGATCGTACCCACTTGTGCTGATTTGCACCATCAACTCATTTACCTTGTTCCGAATGCTTCGTGCATTCAGGCAAAGTGTCCTTATTCCAGCTTTTATCTGGACCCGCTTTGATGAATCGCGAACACCCTCTCCCTCTACTCCCTTATCTAAATTACCGCCTTCATTCACTTGCACCCTCTCCTCTACCATCATCAAATGCTTTTTGAAAATTTAAATACACTAAATCCACTGACTTCCCCCTCATCTTACTCGTACCATCTTCAAAACGAAATACTAAATCTACTGGCTCCTCCTTGTTTTACTAGTTCCATCCTCAAAAACACAATCTGCTGGCTCCCCCTTATCTTACTAGCTCCATTTTCAAAACAAAACAAATTCATCTAACACTATTTTCCCTTCATAAATAAAAACAGAAACTGAAAACGTTCAGCAGACCAGGCGGCATCTGTATAGAAGGGAGAAACAGAGTTATTGCTTCAGGTCAATGACCTTTCATCAGAATGGTTCAAGGAGGCCTACAAAATGGTCAGTTTCCTGGCACTCTTCCTGTGAAGAAACTGAATTTTAAATATGTTATACATCTGATGCTTAATAAGTCAAAGGATCATTAAGGCATTTTTCAGTATCCCTATTTTCTTCTGGAAAAGACTATGTTACAGGAAGAACCAATTTTCTTGATGCCACGATGCTCACTGGCTTAACCTTCGGTTCTGCTGCAATAAATTATAAAATACAGTTCAGAAGAAAAAGGCTGAACCAGAAACAAAGAGGGATTTATCCATTGTAGCACATTATTTATTTAAAATCAATATACTTGTCAAAAGGGAAACCAGAAGTTAATAGGTTGTAAAATACAGTATTTGGTGAAATTGCCGGGGGGAGGGGGGGGGAAATAAAAACACATGACACTGTGATCTCACACTGTATAATTCAATGTGTCCATTGTGAATTAGAGTCAATTGTCAAGTACAACTGAAGAATGTTTGAAAACTCAGCCTTTGATACGAATTCTAATTCTCTCCCAGCATTGTCGTAAGGAACAGAGTAGGCAACAGTATGACAGCAAGCTGAGATAGAAAGCTAATTTTAGCCAGCAGCAGTTAATGGCAGAGAGTCAACAATACAGCCCCCCAGAGTTATTTCTCTACAATTACACAATACAAATATAGAAACAAAACACAGCCTGTCAGCCAAATTATTTCCCCCTCCTCCCCTATTAAAAATCTGCATTCAATATTCAAGTGCATTTAAAGATCAAGATCTCTAAAACTAATCAATGCCTTTGCATTTCCTGGCTTGCCGGAAATAATCAAAGCCATTATGTGCAAGGTCAGAAAACTTAAATGTGGACAATTATAAATAGGTCATTCTGGCAACTGCAATCACCTCCCAATTAGAGGTTAATCACTGCTGCTTCTCTGCAGCAATCATCTGTACAATAAAAATTTTGCAATCACACAACTTGGTCATAAAAGGCACAGAAGGACTTGTATACAGAGAGCTATAAAATTGGTAGACTACTTCAAAGTTAATATTGTCTATTTTCATAATTTACTGATCTAAGGAAGCTTCCTACATTTTTGCTTCATGATTTTGGTGCTCATTATAGTAGGGAACTGAAATTATTTTCATTTCAGGAGCTTGGTGTCAGCACCAATTACTCTCAGATGAGGTAGAGCACGGCAGGTTGCAGAGAGCTACCTCCACTCTATCCCAACCTCGCTTATTGCATAATTCATACTACAAAAACAGAACTGCTGAAGAACAGCTTCAAAAAAGCTGACAACTCAAATGAAACATACAATTGAAAATAACTAAGAAAACTCTACAAACAAAGACATGACTCCAAAGCTACCGAATATTTTAAATTTCATTTTATTACATCGGATTTCAGGATTCATTAGTGTTGTCACATTCTTTCTGGTAGCCGCAAAGCCAATAAATATCCTGGACAATTTGAATTGTCAAACCCAAGTTTCTGCCAGGTGGATAGAGTTAAATTCAGCCTCTTGATCTTTGGTAGGTGATAAATCAATTTGTATTTCTATAATGTGGAAAACATCTTATCAGA
Source organism: Mustelus asterias (assembly GCF_964213995.1). Taxonomy (NCBI): domain Eukaryota; kingdom Metazoa; phylum Chordata; class Chondrichthyes; order Carcharhiniformes; family Triakidae; genus Mustelus; species Mustelus asterias. Next base: position 129,436,304 of record NC_135802.1, read on the forward strand.
TTAAAGTTCACAGGTCTGAAACATTTTTTTCTCACCAAAGATGCTCTCAGACTGAATATTTTCCAGCATATTTTGTTTATATGGTATTTGCTTCCTTGGACTGCTCCTATCCAAGTCCACTGAACAGGCCTCGCTCCTCCTCTTTGCACCACCAATGGTCTAAATTGGTACCGCTGTTATATTGTTGATAAGAGCTCACAGTAGTACACAGCTCCATTACAGATGGATAGCAATTGGGTCTGTTAGTGCTAGAAGCATAAAGAGGAGCTGGGTTTTCCTAGTGCATTAGCCCTCAGGCTTGGTAGGAGAACAGGGAGCAGTGTGGAGTTCCAATACCACTGATTTCTTAACATAATTATGAGCAGTGTGAATCAGGGTTCGTTCACAAAACTGATCGCTGCACAGAAAACAGGCCTTGGCAGTTGTATTTATCAAATAATCATCCATCCAACTTCTCCGATTTCAGAAATCACGCTGAATCACCTATTACAAAAGCTGCTACCCTCTCCTCTTCAGCACCAGCTTGATTTTTGTTAGTGTTTCTCAACTTTCCTATCATCAACAATTTTATACCATTGTAACAGGTTAAGGAACAATCACATGAAATGTCAATGATTGAATTCCTGGTTTGCTAAGCAAATCAATTATTGCAAAGAGTTCAGATTTGACATCTTAAAAAACCGTTCTCCCGGTGCTCCAATTTCCTCAGTCTACAAATGTGCAGGTTAGGTGGATTGGCCATGCTAAGTTGTTCCTTGGAGATTAGCTGTGGTAAATGTGCAGGGTTATATGGGGGGGGGGGGGGGGGGGGGGGGGGGGGGTGCAGGGTTATATGGGGGGGGGGGGGGGGGGTGTGTGTGTGTGTGTGTGTGTGCGCGCGTGTGCGTGCGCTGGATGAGATGCTGTTTCAGAGGGTCCATGCATGCTTCATGAGCCAAGGAGAATCCCTACAGTGCAGAAGGAGGCTATTGATCAGCTGTTTATGATATAAACTATTTGTGCCAAGGAACGTGGTAATAAAAAATAAAATATGCTAAGTAACACAAGCTTCCCAGTTGCTGAAAAAGGTGCATTATTTATAAGGTTACAAACACAAGGTTTGTAAGCTTGTTGGGTTTCGGGACTGTCTCTTTAATTTAGGTTGAAACAGACGAATGAAGGGGGAATCATGTGGCTTATTCTGAATTCTGTCAGAAACCTGGGTGGTTTGGTCATTAAATATTTGGGGGGGAGGGGGGGTCCGATTCAGGCCTCAATGTGAAAGTCTGTTCTGGGATTAGAAGTTACTCAGCTGGGAAAGGAAAATGAAAAGTAAAGAAGCGAGCCCTCGGGAGTTAAAAATTACCTTGGATTAATTCCTGGTTCCTATTTAAGGGGCAGAGCAAGGTATAACCTTGGAAGGAGATTTTTTGTTGTTTTAAAAGTTAATGGGAAATGTTTCTGTAGTTTAGAGTATTAAAGTGTTTCGACAATGTTAGGTCTTGAAACTTAAAATCTTATTGTGTGACCCTTCCAGTCAGCCACTGCAAATTCAAATATTCTTCAAAATGTTACGTACCTTCACAGGGATCGTAATGTACCAATATATATTGTGTAATTACATTGTTGATATAAAAATACCGTAACACATACCTCTAAGGCAAAGAAAAGTAAGGAAATCTTCTGTTTTAGGCTTTCTTTTTGAGAGATCAATGATCTGTGTTGCAGGTGGCGGCAAGACTGGATCCACCATCTTGACTGGGGTTGTGCTGGGGGAGTTGGGCTGTGACTGGGCAAATTTCCTTTGTGCTTGCAGTCTTGGCCTGGAACAAACAGACAAAAGATGTACTTTAAACACCTTCCAAATATCAAATGTTTTAAATAGTACATAATCATTCAGGGATGTTACAATTATACAGTAGCATTTCCTTTCCTGCTCTGTCAGTAGCAGTCTTAAATTGGGGTACAGTTTATATAATCAAGTCAGTCTGTAGAATTATCATAACAAATGCACTAGAACCTACTAGGAAATCTGCATTGGCACACATAGTATAATGTCAACCCTAGGCTAGGTATAGCAGTGGTGTCCAATAAAATTGCTGACCAGCCACAATAGTGGCTACTATGGTGATATTGTTTTAGGCACATTATGCTAACATAAACACCTTAAATATTGGTAAATGTACTTCACATGCACCATTTATTTAGCAAAAGATCAAAAACCACTTGCATACTTTGTTTTAGCATTTTACCGATAAACCTAAATGTTAAATTATACCTGCCACGCGAGTACAAATAGGATCACATGTTCAAAAGTAATGCAATTGCTCTTTTTTTTTTAAAACCAGGCAGAAGTGCAATTCATCTAATATACTGGACAACACTGGTACAGTTCAGCCAGCTGGAAAGTGCCTTCCACTCTGCCCCAATGGAAAGACAGCTTTCTGTTTTAGGGCCTTGCCCACCAAGAACTGCGCTGATGACCAAAACCTTGCAATATAGGACCCAACCAGACAGAGATTACTCGCACTCCATCAGAATGGGTTGAATTTGAACGCTGATCTCCAAGATAGATGAAAATAAACCTCAATCCCGATTGCTTCATCATATCAATGAATCTGCTGTTGTAAGAATACATAATTGTGATATCATTTTCTTAACTTTGTATCTTTGAATAGCTAGCTCAGTTTTAGGTAAAAAGTTAAACTTCACACATAATTAAAATGTAATATTCGTGGGAAGGGGCTACAAAGAGGGGAAACTAAATTAGCACAGCACTGACCTTTTGAGAGCTTTCTATTTTTGTACTGCCCATTATGTTCTCCCACTCAGCTGTTATACAAGAGATCTTTGCTAAACCACCTCTCTAGTTCTTTGGCAGATGACACCAAACGATTACAGAAACAAAATAAAAATGAGATTCAAACCTACAGTTCTAAGAAGCACCAGAGAGGAGATTAATGAAAGGCTATGTAGCAGTCTTGTATAGTTGATTAACTCCTCTTGAGAAACAGGAATAAGGATGTAATCTACCATTCTTTTAATGTTCAAGCTCTACACTGAATCAGAACGATGGTTGATAGTGTGTAAAATATGAATGGGCTTCGAAAGAACCAAACAATTAAGCTTATTAGCAACCTTATTTTTATGGGCCATAACGTCCTCAGAGTGGCAGTCAATGGTAGATTGCCACCCCGTGCCCAATTACTTGTACTACATTTCTCTCATGTCTCTATTTCCTGACCTTCCAACACAGGCCAGCTGAGTTCCAGGCAGCACAGCAGTCCTCAAGGTCCAGCATCGAAGTCCAGGTACACTAAAGGAAAGGAAGACATGCCCCATTTTTACGGCATAAGCTGCCATAAGCCAGATAAGTTTAAAGATCCATTGAAATTGACAAGCCAAGGAGAAGGTCAATGTGTAAAGTAAATGGATAGGATTAAACTACCTTGCAAAGACCACTATATTATTGGGTGGTCACAGTGAGAGAGAATATATTTTCACAATGCTGAAAATAACCATAGTTTTTGCATTCTCCTTAGAGGCAGATGGTCAAATCAGGAAGAAGTGTGCTTATTCACATTAAAAAAAGCAAAAGTAGTTCAAAACAAATGAGATGAGTCACAAGCCTGATGACACTGTGTTCAGCCTCCTGTGAGCCTCATCACAGCTACTAATGAATGTAAAAAATGTAATAGTCCCAGTCAACAGTTTGAATTTCTATAAACCTTGCAATTATTATAAATTGCTAGTTTTGTCACTTCCAAATGAATGAAGAACAGATATTATTCACATCTACTTAGTATGATGTACATTAACTTGATTATCAATTTGTCAATGGCAGGATGAAGATTAGAAACCAATTGCATTTTCCCCCTTTTTTTGCAGTGTTACATGGTGCTCTCCAGGGCATGGCATTAACTCAATTAATGACTTACTATGGAGTAGTAATACAGTAACTATACCAAGAGATTTCATTGAAACAAATAATAGATTTCAGCATCAGCTCACTACTCAATTTGTATCATGGCAAAATGATTGCAATCAGAAGGCTTTGCATATGGCCAATGATATAATTTTGCGTCGCACTTTTAACATGCATTTCCTCATCCCTCTTTTTAAGGGTCAAAGATTACATTGATTAATGATACCTCCCATAATTCAAATTGACCAAAATATGACAATGACAGTCTAAGAGACCAGAATGCTGACAGCACTCTTGCTTGACTCAAGATTTATGAATTCAAACCCCAATCCAGGACTAAGCAGACAATCTAGGCTGACACTCCAGTGCTGCTATATTGCTGGTCATGTTTCAGGTGAGGTATTTTGCTAAAAGATCCCATGACACCATATGAAGCCAATAAGTAACCAAGCCGAATTTTCTCCATCAACGGTGATCACTAAATGTGGTCATTTAGCTTTTACGCTGCTTTGTGGAACCTCATTGTTGTGTGTGGCTGTGTTTTCCCATATAATGGAAACTACATTTTAAAAGATAATTTATTGATTGTGAAATCTTTGGTATATCCCAAAGGTCATAATAGGCTGCTGCACACATTCAAGTTCTTCCTTTTTCCTTCTATTCAATACTAATAGTATTTGTCCCTGAATCTAGAGCCTTCTCTGGCCCTAATAATCAAGTTAACAAATGGCAGGATCTAGTTTGAGATTGCTGCTATATGCTCACTTCTTTAAGCAGAAAACATTGATAATTCATCTTCACACCACAATCTGTGGCTGTGCTGCCCAAAATAACTGCAATTTCACCAAAATTCCAGATAATTAAAATAGAGTATTTTTATTCGAAACCACATCTTCCACATATGGAAAACTAATCACCATCAATAGTCACAAATTATATGGAGATGCTTCACTTATGTTCTCTCGCAGAGGATGGGTATACCCACCACATTTTGTGCATATGCAGATTACGTGGATTGAACCCATTTAAAACATGCATATATTTTAATTAAATACTACTATGAAATTCTGAGAGATTTTAATGAAATCATGCTACAATTTTTAGTTACATGGAACATTTGTTCATATAATGCTATATTCCCAAATAATGATGCACGTATTTTTCTGGTTGAGCATTACTCCAGCAACAACCTCATTCCTCAAAATATAAATTGCAAAGCGTGTACAGTCATGAAATAACCCATTACTTTCATTGCTTTGTACTGTTCATCTGCTTTTCTTAAGTTTAATGCATTGAAAAATATATTCCAGTAAAGGAATCAGTTAATTCAGTCACCAGTCTATGGTTCTATGATTCAATCCAACTCTGTTCTTGCGTTTTGCTGCAATGAGCAACCCAGCATAGTCGCAATCTATTCAATACTCCTCTTTTACAAGCAACTAATTTACTTTTAGAAGAATCCCATGTTTTGAAGAATATATGGACTCCAATAATGTTTAGTAGCAGAGAATACTGCATTCATAGAATCTCTACATTGCACAAGAGACCATTTGGCCCATTGAGTCTGCACTAACCCTCCGGAAGAGCCCTCTATCTATGCCCAACTCCTACCCTAAACTTGTAACTCTGCGCATTAATCCCGTCCAATCCACCTGACTTGCACGTCTTTGCTCTGTGGGAGGAAACCGGAGCACATGGAGGAAAGCCACACAAACACTGGATGAACGTACAAACTCCGCACAGTCACCCAAGGGTGGAAAGGTACTTGGGTCCCTCGCACTGTGAGGCAGCCTTGCTAACTAGTATTCTATCACCCTCTGCAGTAATGTTTCCAGGCCTGCCCCAATTCTTTGTGGTAACCCGAAATTTACGCCCACACATTATCTCACCAATGAATGTAAACAAGTCATTGCTACTTACCTCATCGTAACCCTTTCTAGGTCTGATGATCATTAACTGGACACTCACCAACTCCCAGTTGTAGTGAAGAAAATCCTAACATCTTAAGCCTCCCTTCCCAAGTATAACCCATCATTATATTTAGGAATTTTATTCAGCTGAAAGAGCTCAGAAGTTTCCCATATTTCTTTTCACCAAATTGGCTGAATTTTAATGTTTTTTTGTTTCTCTCTCAATCAGGAGATCACGCTGTTTCATGCAGGATAAAGCTTTCTTCATGAAGACTTTGAAGCCAAATCGCACTTGGATTGTTTTTTAATTTGCTGATCATCCCATCTTGGTAGATGTGGCTGAGAGTGAGGATGAGATCAATCAACTGCAAAAGGACATACTTAGGAATGGGCAGTAAGTGGCAGTTGGAATTTAATGCAGAGTGCAAGTTAATGCACTTTGCAGAAGGAATAGAGAAAAACCTGGGCAGAGCGTGCAGGTCTGGATCACTGAAGTGAAAGAGAGAAAGAAAATAAAATGTGACAACCCTGGAGGGCCATGAGTTAATTGGTTGCTGAGTGTTTCCCTTTTTCCACAGTAAGGGAGTTAATCTAAAGGTGCAGAGAAATTAAAATCCAGTTCTGAATAATGATGAAAGTGATGGTTCATCTGGGGAATGCAGCCAGAGGCACATCCATTGCACTACGAGTGATTCAGTTGTACTAGGGGAACTAAGGCTACTGAACGGTGATAGGAGATTCACTAGTTTAGGAACCGACAGGCATTTCTATGGCTGCAGATATGAAACCAGAATGGAAACCATATAGGAAATTAGCAAGCAGGACTTCAAAAGTAGTAAACTCCAGATTTCTCCCAGCACCACGCACAAGTGAGTATAAGAGGGTGGGAGAAGGTATGGCTGAAGAAATGTTGCAGTAGGAAGAACTTTAGAGTTTTGGTACATTGGGATCTGTTCTGGGGGAGATAGGATCTATACAGGCCAGATGGGTAGCATGTAAACAGAGACCGAACCAATTTCCTCATAGGGCAACTTGCTGATGCTCTTGAGGAGGATTTAAATCAATTTAACAGGGTGTGGGAACCAGGAGGAACTATTAGAGGGGAATACCAAGATGCAAAGAGTATTGGGAGAGACAGATAATTTTAGAGTAGGAAATAGCAAGGGATTTGGTAGAACAAGGAACAAAGAAACTGGAAAAAACCAACAGATCCGGCAGTATCTGGGGAGAGAAACATGATTAATATTTCAAATCGCTGACTTTTCATCAGAAATCTGAGCTCCCTTATCATGAGTTCTGATGAAAGGTCACCAACCTGAAATGTTAACTCTGTTTCTCTATCCACAGATGCTCTAAGGTCTTCCAGCTTTTCTTTGTTTTCCAGCATCCATGGCAATGTGCTTTTGTATTAAGATATTAGGGGGTTCAGCATGTGAGGAAAAGTAAGATCAATATTAGGGTTACAATGTATGCATGTGAAAGCAGCTAATATAAAAAAGGAATACAAAAATCTCCCATAGGCATATAAATAGTAAGAGAATAAAGGGTAGGAGTGGAGCCAATTAGGGATCTGAAAAGGGACTTACTGAGAGGACATGGCTGAGATATTAAAATAAATATTTTGTGCCCACCTTTAAAGAAGATGCTGCTGTCCAGGTCATGTTGAAAAAGTGGGTAATTCTGACACTTAAAGGATTTAAAAATCAATGAAGCACCGCGACCAAATGAGATGCAATGAAGGATATGAAGGGAAGTGAGAATGGAAACTGCAGAGGGACAGGTCATAATTTTCCAGTCTTCCTTAGACTCAGGGATGGTGCCACAAAGGACTGAAAAATTGCAAACATTATGGTCTTGTTCCAAAACGGATGTAAAGATAAGCTCAGCAGTTTAGCCTTAGTGGGGAAGCTTATAAAAACAATAATTCATGACAAAATTAAGAGACACATGGTTCATTAAGGAAATCTAGCATAGATTTGTTATGGCAAATCATGTTTAACTAATCTGCTTAGTTTTTTTGATGAAGTAGCAGTGCTGATGAGGGCAATATTGTTGTGTACATGCAAAAGGCATATGGTAAGAAGTGGTATGATCGACTTGTGAGTGAAATTAGAACTGCTGGAATAAAAAAAAGATAGTAGCAACATGGATACGAAATTGGCCAAGTGACAGGAAATAGCGATGAACAGTGGTTCAGTGAATAGTGGTTAACAATTGATTTTCGGACCAGATAAAGTGTATAGTGGAGTCCTCCTGTGGTCGGTGTTAGGACTTCTGCTCTTCTAGTGATCTAGACCTAAGCGTACAGGGCAGTTTCAAAATTTGCAGATGATACAAACTTGAAAGTGCTGTGAACCATGAGAAGGATAGTGTGGAACTTCAAAAGGACTTAAGTTGGGAGAGTAGGCAGGTAAACAGCAGGTAAAATTGATTGCCGAGAACTACAAAAAGAATACAGAAACAAAATAAAAAAGGGTACAATTCTAAAAGGGTTGCAGGAGTAGAGTGACCCGGACGTAAATGTGCAAACGCCATTGAAGGTGGCAGGGCAAGTTGAGAGCACATTTAAAGCATACAGATCCTGGACTTTATACTTGTATAAAACACTAGTTGGGCCACAAATGGAGTACTGCGCCCAGTTCCGGACACCACACTTTAGGAAGGATGTGAAGACTTGAGACAATGCAGAAAAGATTCACAAGAATGGGTGGATGTACTGTGGGCTTGCAGTGGACTGAAAAGATTGAGTATGTGGACTTTAACAAAGAGGTTGTGCTGGAATCTTTGAATGGCATCAAGATAGATAGGTCGCCAGGTCCGGATGGGATGTACCCCAGGTTACTGTGGGAGGCGAGGGAAGAGATTGCAGAGCCTCTGGCGATGATCTTTGCGTCGTCAATGGAGACGGGAGAGGTGCCGGAGGATTGAAGGATTGCGGATGTGGTTCCTATTTTCAAGAAGGGGAATAGGGATAGCCCAGGAAATTACCGACCGGTGAGTCTAACCTCAATGGTTGGTAAGCTGATGGAGAAGATCCTGAGGGACAAGATTTATGAGCATTTAGAGAGGTTTAGTATGCTCAAGAATACTCAGCATGGCTTTGTCAAAGGCAGATCGTGCCTTACGAGCCTGGTGGAGTTCTTCGAAAATGTGACTAAACACATTGACGAAGGGAAAGCGGTAGATGTGGTTTATATGGATTTTAGCAAGGCGTTCAATAAGGTCCCCCATGCAAGGCTTCTCGAAAAAGTGAGAGGGCATGGGATCCAAGGGGCTGCTGCCCTGTGGATCCAGAACTGGCTTGCCCAAAGGAGGCAGAGAGTGGGTATAGATGGGTCTTTTTCTAAATGGAGGTCGGTCACCAGTGGTGTGCCCCAGGGATCTGTTCTGGGACCCCTGCTGTTTGTCATTTTCATAAATGACCTGGATGAGGAAGTGGAGGGATGGATTGGTAAGTTTGCCGACGACACGAAGGTTGGTGGGGTTGTGGATAGTCTGGAGGAATGTCAGAAGTTACAGAGGGACATAGATAGGATGCAAGACTGGGCGGAGAAGTGGCAGATGGACTTCAACCCAGATAAATGCGTAGTGGTCCATTTTGGCAGGTCAAATGGGATGAAGGAGTACAATATTAAGGGAAAGACTCTTAGTACTGTGGAGGATCAGAAGGACCTTGGGTCCGGGTCCATAGGACTCTAAAATCGGCCCCGCAGGTGGAGGAGGTGGTTAAGAAGGCGTATGGTGTGCTGGCCTTTATCAATCGAGGGATTGAGTTTAGGAGTGCGGGGATAATGATGCAGCTATATAAGACCCCTCGTCAGACCCCACTTGGAGTACTGTGCTCAATTCTGGTCGCCTCATTACAGGAAGGATGTGGAAAAGATTGAAAGGGTGCAGAGGCGATTTACAAGGATGTTGCCTGGATTGAGTGGCATGCTTATGAGGATAGGCTGAGGGAGCTCGGTCTTTTCTCCTTGGAGAGACGTAGGATGAGAGGAGACCTAATAGAGGTATATAAGATGTTGAGAGGCATAGATCGGGTGAACTCAGAGGCTTTTTCCCAGGGTGGAAATGGCTGCTATGAGAGGACACAGGTTCAAGGTGCTGGGGGGTAGGTACAGGGGAAATGTTAGGGGTAAGTTTTTCACACAGAGGGTGGTGGGCGAGTGGAATCGGCTGCCGTCAGTGGTGGTGGAGGCAAACTCAATGGGGTCATTTAAGAAACTCCTGGATGAGTGCATGGGACTTAATAGGATGGAGGGTTATAGATAGGCCTAAAAGGTAGGGATATGTTCGGCACAACTTGTGGGGCCGAAGGGCCTGTTTTGTGCTGTAGGTTTCTAAGTTTCTATGTTTAGAATGATATCGGGGATGAGGAATTTCAGTTATGAAGATAGATTGGAGAAGTTGGGACTGTTCTCCTTGGAGAAGGCCAGAGACAAGATGTCATAGAAGTATTTAAAATCATGATAGATCTGGACAGAGTAGATAAACTGTTCCCACTGTTAGAAGGACCGAGTACCAGAGGGCTCAGGATTTAAGGTAATTGGCAAAAGAACCAATCATGACAGGAGGGGAAGCTTTTTCCACACAGCAAGTTCTTAGGATTTGGAATGCACTGGGAATGAGGCAGGGTCAGCTGAGGTGTTCAAAAGGGAACTAGATCATTATCTGAAAAGGAAAGAATTGCAGGGCTACGAAGGAAAAGGCTAGGGAGCACTAGGTTAATTGATCAGAGGGAGTCAGCAGAGGCACAAATAGCTTCCTTCTGTGCTGTAACTATTCTATGAAGTTATTCCAAATCTGAATAAAGCTCTGAATGGGCCAGAACCAGAGTATGGCATCCAAGTCTGGCCACTGCACTTTAGAAAGGATCCTTGAAAGGAGAGTTTTACCAAAATTGTCCCAGGATGATTATGGTAGGTTTAGATAAAGCAGGCAAAGAAAAGTTTTTAACATTAGTTAATGGTACATGGACTAGGGGACACGATAAAGGTTTTAGACAACAGATTTGTGGAAAGGATGGTGGAGGAAGGAGAGGAGTGAGGAAAAACAATTAGAGCAGCAAGTGGTAATGACCTGGAACTCATTGTGGTGGAAGTGGAGAAAAGGAGTGATTTCAAAAGGAAATTACTTGGTATTTGAACAAAATAAACTTGTAGGAGGTACGGGATAAAACAGGGGCTGGAACTGATTGAACAGTTCTACAGAGAGCCAGCATGGACTCAATGTGGTGAATGGCCTCCTTCTGTACAAACCGTTATGCAAATTACCAGCAGGATAATTACACCATCCTCCAGTGCCAAGAAGAAAAAGGGCTGAATATCCAAGGATTCCAGCATTTGGTGACAAGGATTTCAGTGAAGAAAAATGTCTCGTCACTCCAAGGTTGAATGCATGACGGTCACTTCAAATAATCACACACAAGCATCGTAATGAACCACACTATTTTTTTTTATTTTATACTTTTCCAATTCAATCAAATCAAGTCCAATTCAGAGTCTCAACAAGTTGAGACATTTCCGATCCAAGCTGACAAGACAGGGTATGCAACCCTTTACCCTGCCTTGGGCCTGATCTACATGAGCCAAGCTGATTGGAGTAGGCGGACGTCTCCACCTCCAAGGCTTGATCTCATTTGCATCTTAGCCAAAAGGCCGAGATGCCGCTTTTAAAAATTGCTTATGAAAATGAAGCTTAAATGCAACCCAATGGCCTCAACCAAGTGCAGCATCCGCAGACCACACTTGATCTTAGCCAAAAGGCCGAGAAGCGATGAACTACACTATTACTGTTAATGAACTATTACTGTTCACTATTAATGTTAATGAACTACACTATTACTGTTAGCTGTAAAGGAAATGGGGAACATGCAGCAAGAACAGAATCAGAAAGACTCACCTGTTGATCCTTAAATCTAAAACCTTTCAATCTCCCACTTGCTTAAGAGTTATTTTAAATCTAAAATATCTACATCCTTTCCCCTCTTACAACCTTCAGCAGATGGTCCCTGTTTTCTGTTAGAGGACTGATTTTGATGCCAAAATCTGAACAAATTAAGGTATGTTAGCTCCAAATTTGCAAAAGATAACGTGTAGCCTTTGTAAAAACAATCATGCTGAGTGCCATATCTAAATTGTTTCCTCATCACAGAATTATAGAATGATATAGCATAGAAATCTTCCTTGTGCCAGCTTTTTGAAAGTGCTGTTCAATTAGTCCCAGTTCCTTGCACAACACAGCATGTCCTGCAAATCTTGCCTCTTCATATCCAATTCCTTTTTGGAAATTACTTTCACCAGTGCCTTTGGAGAGTGAATTTCAGGTCAGAACAATTATTTTAAATATCAAAAAATTTGATTCAGATATATAAATGCAGAACGTAGACCATTTGAGAGGAACTGTTTAATTTAATGATTTCCCTGCTCGTGGTCTTGTAATTTTTGCAATTACTTCCTATACACTTATAGTGAGGGGTGCTGACATCAATAGTTCATTTGTATTTACAGAATGACACCTTGCTATGGCCAGAGGTAATGCATTAGGATTAGATTTGATTAATGCACACCAATGCCATCAACAGTCTACCTCGAGCAATCATGGAGAACATTACCTACAATAAAACACCACTGAACTGTAGGACATAATCTAATTCCAAAAAAGGATAGGGCTACATGTAAAATAAAAGGATGATTAAGACCATACTGATAAAAGAACCATGAATAACAAATCACTGCCAAATTAACAAACTGGGAGATGTGATCACTCAGAACCATAAATACACACAGACAAAAGAAATAATCTGCATTGTAGCCAATAGCTGTTTGACAGTTCCACATGGCTAGATCTCTCTCAAGTGTTCTAATTTAAGTGTTGTGTGAAATACTTTATGTAGTTGTCACTTTTGGAAAGTGAGCACCACCATATAGTGTGCAGTACACATCCACTCAAATGAACTGTTCAGAGGTGTCAGCTATACAAGTCACAATATAATTTACTTCAAATCAGAGCCCGTTTTAATTCAGACCTCAGAATACCGAATCAAACTTGTTTGAGAAAATAATAAAATGGTCATTAATTGTCACAAGGGGGAATGGATTGAAGCTTCTCTGCATTTTTTGGTACAGGTTGACTCAGAAAGGAATACTTTACTAGACACCCCTACACAAACATCAGGTCAGCACTGCAACAATCATCCTTACCCAGAGAGTGCATAGAGCTTTATATTTAGAGATTTATTGAAAAAGATTTATTGGTTTTAACTAATTGACACATTTTGTAACACAAGATACCAAAGCTAGAGCCTTAGCTTCTTCTCAACATCCCCCAGCATCTCTGAATGACTGGATTTAAGAGGTGGACAGGAAAAATATTCACCCTCAACATTCCAGAAAGATTCTCAATACTTCACTTTACTGACAAGGCTACTTTCCACACAGCAGGAGCCCACTGTAAAATAAAACAAGGTTGTGCTGTGCAGATTCCTCCCAGGCATTGATTACCTACTGAAGTCTTGACAGTGTCAGTTGTCTCACTTCTGAGTCAACAGGTTGTGTATTCAAGATCCAATTTTGAGACCTGGACATAAATTCTAGGCTGAAACTCAGTACAGTACCATGAGTACTGAAGTGTCAGAGGTGCCATCCTTTGGGTGAAATGTTAGTCAGAGATCCTGACTGCCTTGTAAAGTGAATGTAAAATGTTCCACGGCACTATTTCAATAAGAACAGTGAAGTTCTCCCAAAGTACTGGCCAATATGTATACCTCAAGCAATGTAACTAAAAAAACAGATTATCTGCTCATTACCACATTGGTTCCAGTAGTTCCAATGATAAGGAACTTCAAATATGAAGGTACATTGGAGAAGTTAGGACCGTTTTCCCTCAAGTTATTTCATAGAAGTATTCAAAATCATAAGGGGGCTAGACAAAGTAGATAGGGAAAAATTGTTCCCACTCATGAAAGGATCGAGAAGGGGGGGCACCAATTTGAAATAATTGGCAAAAGATACAAAATCAACATAAGGTAAAACTTTTTCACATTGAGTGGTCATCGTCTGGAATGCACTGCCTGAGAGTATGGCTGAGGCAAGTTCAAAATATTCAAAAGTGAATTAGACTCATCTGAAGGAAGTGTGTGTGAGGATTTCAGAGGAAGGCAAGAGAGAATGGCACTAAATTAATTTCTCATTTGGAGAACTGGTACAGACATAGAAAAGCTATAGCACAAACAGACCCTTCGGCCCACAAGTTGTGCCGAACATGTCCCTACCTACTAGCTTACCTATAACCCTCTATCTTACTAACTTCCATGAACTTATCCAAAAGTCTCTTAAAAGACCCGATCGAATCCACCTCCACCACCACTGCCGGCAGCCGATTCCATGCACCCACCACCCTCAGTAAAAAATTACCCCTAACATCTCCTCGGTACCTACTCCCCAGCACCCTAAACCTGTGACCTCTTGTGGCAACCATTTCAGCCCTGGGTAAAAGTCTCTGAGAATCCACTCTACCAATACCTCTCAACATCTTATACACCTCTATCAGGTCACCTCTCATCCTTCGCTTCTCCAAGGAGAAAAGACCTAGCTCTCTCAACCTATCCTCATAAGGCATGCCACCTAATCCAGGCAACATCCTTGTTAATCTCCTCTGCACCCTTTCTATGGCTTCCACATCCTTTCTGTAATGAGGCGGCCAGAACTGGGCGCAGTACTCCAGGTGGGGTCTGACCAGGGTCCTATACAGCTGCAGCATTATCTCCCGATTTCTAAACTCAATTCCTCTATTGATGAAGGCCAGTATTCCATACGCCATGATGGGTCGAATGGCCTCCTTCTGCATTGTAACAATTCTGTGATTCTGCCAGGGCCTCAATTAAGTTTGAAATGTTGGTTTGGTCAAAATAAGATCTTAACACAAAGTGATGCCAACATAAAGTTGAAACCTATGTTCAGAAGGGGCCCAGAAAGGGAATCTCTAGAGCGAAGGGGTTTAGTCTCATTATCATGAATTCCATTCAGCCTTTACTCTCCATTGGGCATAGGGTAATCATGCGAATGGGACTAGCGATACAGAACAGAAAAGACTGCTGAGCAAGGGCTAATGAAACAACACTGGTATCCAATTTACAAAAAATGCATCAATAAGTGAAAGCAGATAAAACACAGCTGCCCTTATCAAAAGGGTTGCACACTAACCCACACATACAATCACACCTACAACGTGGCAGAAGACTGGCTGGTAGCCGGCAGGGGAGTCAGAGCCTCCCATCCTACCTGCCAGTCATCTTGAGTGACATCAAATGCCATCTTCCAGCCAAACAGATTAATGACTTGACAAGGAAAGAGTCTATAAAAACCTTTTCAAGGGAACAGTAAAATTGAGTTTTCCTCCAGTTGTCAGCACCTTCAAAATCAAGTAAAAGAAACTGGAGGGGTCTAATTTGGTCAGATGATATCAAATTTTTATTCTGAACAATTGTGTTTATTTTCTGCTCTCCACTGCCTGCACATGCCCCTTTCTTTAATGAAACCTCCTCCAACCAAGATATTCAAGCAACATTTAACATTACAGGCTGCAGGCAGCCACATATTCATTGCTATTTTGCAACATGGCACTAGGTGGTGTGTAAACTCAACATGGGCTAACGTTAAGTCAGTCAGTCTTTCTACCTTCTCTGGAAAGATCAACCAAATTCAGGACTCACCCCCTAAAGGAGGGCCCAAAACATTGATTCATCCTGCAAAACAACAATTATGAACGAATATGCATCCCCTGCTCTAGGACAATGGAAGACTCTAATCCAGATCTGCAGTCTAAAATAATTCAAGAGCAGGCTTCTGCTCAAATAATGTAAAGGATATGTAAAAGTAGAGTGAAACTCATTTAAAAACTCAAAATAGGGGTATCCAACTTGACAGTGAATACACAACCTTTATTGCATTTCTAAAGAAAAGCATGGAAATGTGTTGTGTAATAAAGTGTACAAAGGGTCCACAACTACTCTTGAACACATGACAAGGACCTCCTTCCCTCTACATCCAACTGGAAAAATACCTGGCAAATTTATTCAAATTCAGCACTGCATATTCACATGCTTCAGATAAAGCACAAATAGAATCATAGGATTGATTACAGTTTACAGAGGAAATATAGCATCTTTCATGACCAGGATGTTTCAATGCACTTTAATTATGCTTTAAAAGTAACTTCATTGACACTTCTGTTGCCAAGTCGCAAACCTGGCAGACAAAGTCACGTACAGAAAACTAGCACTAACACAACAAATCCATTCAGCCCGTCTCTTGAAAAGCTAGCTACTTATTGCTTTCTTTTGCCTTTTCCTCATTCCCTTTTAATTTGGTCATTTTCAAAAAGCCATCTATATCCTTTTTAGTTCTTTAAAACATTCTGTTGCCACTGTTTCTTTCAGACACTAACTTCTAATAGGCCCTACACAGTATTCCTTAAAATTAGGCTCAACAATTCTTGTGCTATGTCTGCAGATAAAGAAAATTAACAAATTTTAAGCTCTTTGCCTCAACTAATACCAACTGGATTATTAATTTCATAAATTGGTAAAGCTGACATAAGGTAATGATCGCAGAAGACTACAGAGTGCGTTATCTTCAATGTGAAATTGAGTCTGTCAACATCCATTATAAGGATTAAGAGTGGCAAATCGTAACTGCTAACAAATCTGCATCCCCCATCACTCTTACTGAAGGTTTTGACCATTACTGGGATCCAATTTCACTGACACAATTAGCCATCTGGAACCATAAGATCATAAGACATAGGAGCAGAATTAGGCCACTTGGCCCATCAAGTCTGCTCCACCATCCAATCATGGCTGATATTTTTCTCATCCCCATTCTCCTGCCTTTTCCCCTTAACCCCCTTACTAATCAAGAACCTATCTCTGTCTTAAAGACACTCAATGACCTGGCCTCCACAGCCCTCTGTGGTAAAGAGTTCCACAGATTCACCACTTTGGCTGAAGAAAATCCCCATCTCTGTTTTAAAGGATCGTCCCTTTAGCCTGAGGTTGTGCCCTCTGGTTCTAGTTTTTCCTACTAGTGGAAACATCCTCTCCACGTCCACTCTATCCAGGCCTCGCGGTATCCTGTAAGTTTCAATAAGATTCCACCCCCTCATCCTTCTAAACTCTAACAAGTACAGGCCCCAGAGTCCTCAATCGTTCCTCATACGACAAGCCCTTCATTCCAGGGATCGTTCTTGTGAACTTCCTCTGGACCCTTTCCAAGGCCAGCACATCCTTCCTTAGATACGGAGCCCAAAACTGCTCACAATACTCCAAATGGGGTCTGACCAAAGCCTTATACAGCCTCAGAAGTACATCCCTGCTCTTGTATTCTAACCCTTCGACATGAATGCTAACATTGCATTTGCCTTCCTAACTGCCAACTGCACCTTCACGTCAACCTTAAGAGAATCTTGAGTAATGACTCCCAAGTCTGTTTGTGTTTCTGATTTCTTAAGTATTTTCCCATTTAAAAAATAGTCTATGCCTCCATTCCTCCTTCCAACGTGCATAACCTCACACTTTTCCACATTGTATTCCATCTGCCACTTCTTTGCCCATTCTCCTAATCTGTCCAAGTCCTTCTTCCTCAATACTACCTGTCCCTCTACATATCTTTGTATCATCTGCATGCTTAACCACGATCATGCTTAAGCGGCTATCCATGTGAATCAAGACAATATAGTTGTTAGGGAGCTATGTTGCCACGAAAGGCCGCATGATCAAGCTTGATCTTACCCTCATTCAGGAATCCACACCACATGGCAGAAGTCACTGAATATCAGCTGGAGGGTGGGTATGGAAACAAGAGAAGCCATGTTAATTTTGTTTCCCACTCTGCATTCCAAAACACTAATCCAAATTATAGCAGCACAGGTTAAGTACATAGCAGTGATCTAAGCAGTCTGTCTGATGCAATTGCACAGGTGTTGTATTTACCCTACTGAGCCAGCTGTCAAGCTGTTGCAAGGTACTCTGTAGTTTTCTATGGTATGATATAAACAAATCCAATAAGGCAATAAAAACCCAGAGGGCTGGGTGGCATGGTAGTGCATTGGGTTAGTACACAGTTACATCATTCTGGTACTTAAAACTTAAATTGGGCCCAGAATGGTAGAATGTACTCACATTAGCTGTTAAGAGTTCTACACAAAACAATTAAGGGGAATTACAATACATGCCCTAACCATAACCTTCCATTTCACGCAAATATCAGGCAAATTGATGTAGGAAGTGAAAATCCAGATAGATGCAGCAATGGTCAAAAGTAGAAGATAAAGATAAACTGTTAAGCTTGGCTGCATTCTGCCTGAATTAACTCTCAATCTAGTCTGTGCTAGAACTGAGCTGGAAATGCTCAATACTGGCAGAGAGAAGAAAGCTACCTCACACCAATTCCATAACTGATTAGCAGCTACAATCTGCCAAATGAAAACATTGGCTTTGGAACGATTTTTTGAACTGCCGAATTGATAAAGAGTGTGAGATGCACTTTACTGGAGGTATACTTTGTGCCTTTGTTTCCCATAATAGCTGCCACCATATCTTGAACGTTAAAGCACTGCAGCATCACATAATGAAAGTGCTGTTATTGTAGAGTCTTCAACCAGTATGGGATTTTTATTCCAGAAAACTAAAAGTTGGCCATAAAGGTAATCCAGAATGCATCAAGATAACCTATCCTGCATGTACACCAGTACCATGTTGAATGCTTATATCTCGGTTTTGCCAGTACAGACATTTAAACTAGAAGCAACGTTGAGGTCATTTACAATTTGCGGTTTTCAACAGGTTTAATTTCAGTTGCATCAACATGGACATGGACAGTGAATTGCTGAAAGTAGTTGATCTCTTGATTATTTTTACTGTCAGATGGTGGGATAACAATCACGACTTATCTGGCAACACAAAGAGGAAATTTATACCCAACTAATGTCTTTGACATTCATGGGTCAATTCCACTTGCCTAACCCTTCTGCATGTATACTGTGAACATAGTTCTACCGAGAATTACAAAAAGCGTTTGTGCAGGGCAGTGGCTCCCAACCATTGTACTGCAAGCAGAGGCTTACAAGTGTGATGTGGCCTGGAGCGGACCCTAAGTGTGTGCCGCAGGAACCCGAGAAAGATCAAGAAAAAGATCTGGGACTGAGACCTGGAAATGTGGACAACAGGGGGAAGAGAAGAGATAGCAGGAATGTGGCAGATCCACAGGCCAGAGTATAATCTACAAATTTTCCTCTGGGTGCTCCGGGTTCCTCTCAGTCCAAAGATGTGCAGGTTAGGTTGACTGACCATGTTAAAATTGTCCCTTAGTGTCAGGGGGATGAGCAGAATAAATATGTGGGGTTACAGGAATAGGGCCTAGGTGGGATTGGTGTTAGTGCTGGCTTGATGAGCCAAATGGCCTCCTTCTGCATGGGAGGGATTCTATTCTATTAACTTTCGCCACCACCTCCCCCCACCCTCCAGATCAACAAGACACATTCTGAGTCATTTAAAAAAGATATGGTGCTGCGAGGCTGTTGGTTTCACTCGTTGAGCAGGGACCTAAGCAAGAGCCTGCTGCCAGTAGGGATTTCTGCCTGTGTCATTGCTGCCTCTAATATCTCTAAACTCTAAAGTTGCCAGGTCTGTATTCTAGAATGCCAGAGGAAAGAAAGAGGCAAAGTGCGTGTGGGGGAGGGGGGGAGACGTGTGGGGGAGGGGGGGGGAGAGGTGCGGGGGAGGGGGGGGAGAGGTGCGGGGGAGGAGGGGAGACGGCGGGGGGGGGGAGGGGAGACGGCGGGGGGGGGGAGGAGGGGAGACGGCGGGGGGGGGAGGAGGGGAGACGGCGGGGGGGGAGGAGGGGAGACGGCGGGGGGGGAGGAGGGGAGACGGCGGGGGGGGAGGAGGGGAGACGGCGGGGGGGGAGGAGGGGAGACGGCGGGGGAGGAGGGGAGACGGCGGGGGAGGAGGGGAGACGGCGGGGGAGGAGGGGAGACGGCGGGGGAGGAGGGGAGACGGCGGGGGAGGAGGGGAGACGGCGGGGGAGGAGGGGAGACGGCGGGGGAGGAGGGGAGACGGCGGGGGAGGAGGGGAGACGGCGGGGGAGGAGGGGAGACGGCGGGGGAGGAGGGGAGACGGCGGGGGAGGAGGGGAGACGGCGGGGGAGGAGGGGAGACGGCGGGGGAGGAGGGGAGACGGCGGGGGAGGAGGGGAGACGGCGGGGGAGGAGGGGAGACGGCGGGGGAGGAGGGGAGACGGCGGGGGAGGAGGGGAGACGGCGGGGGAGGAGGGGAGACGGCGGGGGAGGAGGGGAGACGGCGGGGGAGGAGGGGAGACGGCGGGGGAGGAGGGGAGACGGCGGGGGAGGAGGGGAGACGGCGGGGGAGGAGGGGAGACGGCGGGGGAGGAGGGGAGACGGCGGGGGAGGAGGGGAGACGGCGGGGGAGGAGGGGAGACGGCGGGGGAGGAGGGGAGACGGCGGGGGAGGAGGGGAGACGGCGGGGGAGGAGGGGAGACGGCGGGGGAGGAGGGGAGACGGCGGGGGAGGAGGGGAGACGGCGGGGGAGGAGGGGAGACGGCGGGGGAGGAGGGGAGACGGCGGGGGAGGAGGGGAGACGGCGGGGGAGGAGGGGAGACGGCGGGGGAGGGGGGGAGACGGCGGGGGAGGGGGGGAGACGGCGGGGGAGGGGGGGAGACGGCGGGGGAGGGGGGGAGATGGCGGGGGAGGGGGGGAGACGCCGGGGAGGGGGGGAGACGGCGGGGGAGGGGGGGAGACGGCGGGGGAGGGGGGGAGACGGCGGGGGAGGGGGGGAGACGGCGGGGGAGGGGGGGAGACGGCGGGGGAGGGGGGAAACGGCGGGGGAGGAGGGGAGACGGCGGGGGAGGAGGGGAGACGGCGGGGGAGGAGGGGAGACGGCGGGGGAGGAGGGGAGACGGCGGGGGAGGAGGGGAGACGGCGGGGGAGGAGGGGAGACGGCGGGGGAGGAGGGGAGACGGCGGGGGAGGAGGGGAGACGGCGGGGGAGGAGGGGAGACGGCGGGGGAGGAGGGGAGACGGCGGGGGAGGAGGGGAGACGGCGGGGGAGGAGGGGAGACGGCGGGGGAGGAGGGGAGACGGCGGGGGAGGAGGGGAGACGGCGGGGGAGGAGGGGAGACGGCGGGGGAGGAGGGGAGACGGCGGGGGAGGAGGGGAGACGGCGGGGGAGGAGGGGAGACGGCGGGGGAGGAGGGGAGACGGCGGGGGAGGAGGGGAGACGGCGGGGGAGGAGGGGAGACGGCGGGGGAGGAGGGGAGACGGCGGGGGAGGAGGGGAGACGGCGGGGGAGGAGGGGAGACGGCGGGGGAGGAGGGGAGACGGCGGGGGAGGAGGGGAGACGGAGGGGGAGGAGGGGAGACGGCGGGGGAGGAGGGGAGACGGCGGGGGAGGAGGGGAGACGGCGGGGGAGGAGGGGAGACGGCGGGGGAGGAGGGGAGACGGCGGGGGAGGAGGGGAGACGGCGGGGGAGGAGGGGAGACGGCGGGGGAGGAGGGGAGACGGCGGGGGAGGAGGGGAGACGGCGGGGGAGGAGGGGAGACGGCGGGGGAGGAGGGGAGACGGCGGGGGAGGAGGGGAGACGGCGGGGGAGGAGGGGAGACGGCGGGGGAGGAGGGGAGACGGCGGGGGAGGAGGGGAGACGGCGGGGGAGGAGGGGACACGGCGGGGGAGGAGGGGACACGTTGGGGGAGGAGGGGACACGTTGGGGGAGGAGGGGACACGTTGGGGGAGGAGGGGACACGTTGGGGGAGATGGGGACACGTTGGGGGAGATGGGGACACGTTGGGGGAGGAGGGGACACGTTGGGGAGGGGGGGCGCAAAGATTGGGGGGGGGGGGCAGGGAGCGCGCACCGGGGGTGGGGCCCACAGAGCATGGATGATTATGACAGGTATCCTGTTGAACTGGTTTCAGCAAGAATGAGATCCATGGCACATCTGGGATGAACCTAACATGTGATGGAACTGGGGTGAACCATTGCATTGGGATTTTTGATCTTGGTTAAACTCTGCTGCATGGATGGGGGCATTACCTAAATGAGTTTGTGGGAAATTACATTGTAGTGTGTCATATGACTGAAAAGGTTGGGAACCACTGGTGTAGGGTGATCTCTCCTATCGTCACTGAAGTAGCTTGTCATGACGCAAAACAAGGGTAAAATCAACAAAAACTACTTCTCATATTTTAAGTGCATCTAAATCAATAGCACGAACATCAATAAAAACAAAAAATGCTGGGAATACTTACATCAGGTAGTATCTGTGGAGAGAAACAGTTAACTTTTCAGGTCGCATGACCTTTCATCAAAACTCTTCCAAAAGAAGTCCAACACAACCTTAAAAAACTGTTTTGCTCCAAAGCTGCTGCTTGACCTGCTAAGTATTCCCAGTATTACTTTATTTCAGATTTCCAGAATCCACAGCATTTGTTTTTGTAATGCGAGAGAAACACGAGGTTCCCAAAAGCACTGTTCATCGGCAAAATCCATAATTAGGTGCAGTGTTTTGGAAACTAAATTAACTCCAAGCACTGTAAGATAATGAGGATTTCCTCCTCCTTAATTCCTTCTTTTGTAGATATTTAACACTAAGAGCTCAGATATGGCTCCAACTAATTTGATTACATCTACAAGTTTTAGATGAGTTACTGAATAGATTGCACTGTTGGGACTGAAAAAACCCAGTACATCTTGGTTGGTTGCCATTCGCTCAGGCATCAAAATCATTTCATGCCATGTGAGCACGGTACAAGTGAGGAAATGTAGTTAAAGATCTCTTATAGATAGCTTCTGAAATCTGACTACCCAATGCTGAAACCTGTCCTTGCAGAACAAGCATTAAGGCACATATGCCATAACGTCTATGCTTAACTTTGGTTAATTGAGGAGTAATTTTGAACTCCAATTCATCATCAATTGATGCAGAAACAGCGGCTACAAATAATTGCAATAGAAGCTGCATGGAATACACTCAGCCAGGTTAATTCCAAATGAGCAATTAATTTAGTGTTCTACCTCGAAAAACATTGCTTTCAATGGCTCAAGTCATTTAGTTACTTCCTCCAGGATGAGTAGCTTGTATAGTTGAACTTGGACAGCCACACCACTTTTTCTTACAAAGTAGGACAGCAATTCCCAAACACTTGTTCACAATCCCCAATTGGGTTGCAGAAACAGCATTTAGGATGATGAGTTATTCCTCCTCTAAGGTAGCAATAGTGAGGGCTAAGTGGGCCTGGGATGTGTGTGTGTGTGCTAACTTGGCAGGTACAGGCAGGCAAGCAAACTCAGTCACTGACAGAATATGGGAAAAGCTGGAAGTCATGTGCCTGAACCAATAAGGTAAGTACAGTTTCAGATTTTACTGTGTTTCTCTGCTTGTTGTACAGGACTCCTTACTGGAGGCTAGTGGCTCTGCTTTGCAGACACCGGCAACAAGACCAAAAGATGGGGGAGGGGTGGAAGAGGGTCTAGTTACTGAGAGAGAGAGAGAGAAAACGTAAAGGAGGGAAGGAAGGGCTGATCATTGTCTGTGGGGGTCGGGGGGAGGAAGAGAGAGCTAATTTGCAGTGTGGGGACTGGGGGATGGCGGGGAGGGGACTTCACGGAGTCTCCTGTCACAGAGTGATATAGAGTTTGGCTGAGACCTACGTGAGAATAAAACAAAGTGCTTTAAATGATGCACGAGATGTTTATCTATGTAAAATTTAATAATCACATACTGAATATTGCCAAGCTTGTTTATTGCTGTTTTGCTTTTGTTGGGTGTCCAGAGTCATGTTAATTTTCAAGTGTTGACATGGGGTCACACAGGAAAACAGTTTGGAAAGCCCTGAAGTTGCGACTTGTCGAGCCCTCTGGTATCTTAAAGTTGCGATGTGGAGATGCCGGCGTTGGACTGGGGTGAACACAGTAAGAGTTTAAACCTGTTGGACTTTAACCTGGTGTTGTTAAAACTCTTACTATCTTAAAGTTGCCACAGACAGCGTGAATGTGTCAACAAATGATGGGACTAGACTATGTGAATTTTGTCAAAACCATAATCGCCTTACATATTTAATCAAATTTGGTTGATTCAAGTGAAAGCCAATTACATTCTTTGCACTGTTGCTACAACAATAACTGGCTAACACTGACCAGAGACTGCATGAGCTTAGACCACATCAGGCTTATGTTTAACTATCTGGCCATGAGGTCACTCAGTGAACTGTGCAGTGAAGGCACAAGAAGTGATCATTTGACTCCTAAGATGGGTGCTACCACTGAGCTTGGATAGGTTGTATAATTAGGAAAGTCGGGGGAACACCCAGGCATATGAAAAAAATCTCCTTGCATCAACAACTTTGTGGCTCCTCGCTTGACAAATTGCCTCTAGCACCCTTTGCAAGATATACTGGCCTAGAGCTCCAACTGACTTTTCCCCCCTCAACCCAAGTATACTATATCTGCAACCGAAGAGCCCCAGCACTGCCAGGCTAGACTTTTACGCCCATTCCCTGAACAGACTTACTGAACCAACTAGAAACCCATAAAGGGATTCAGCAGTAGGAAGAGTACATGGCAAGATACAATGAAAATAGCCAGCAAAGGCTAACAAGAAAAAAACAGCCTAAAACAAAAATGAACTACTACACAGTTGCTGAAAATATGAACTCAGAACAGATAATACGAGAAATACACAAGTGCCTGACCTGCTGAGAAGGCTAGACCACAACAGCAATGATTAAAGCACTAAACTTGGGATGACGTGCTGAAAAATAGGTCCCCAGCTTTCCAAAAAAAACTTGCAAAAAGATATGATTTGCAAAGTAAAAGGCCACACTAAATTTTTGCTGGCGCACCAACAATAAGATGTGCAGTCTGTGAAAGGTTTAAATAAAGTGACACTGCATTCCCAAACTGAGGCCTAACCTTGCAGCTGAGATGTAGACAGGCCCTTAAAGTTTATTTATTAGTGTTACAAGTAGGCTTACAGTAATATTGCAATGAAGTTACTGTTAAAATCCCCTAGTCGCCACATGTTCGGGCACACTAAGGGAGAATGCATGGCCAACGCACCTAACTAGCATGTCTTTTGGACTGTGGGGGGAAACCCGAGCACCCGAGGAAACCCACGCAGACACAGGAAGAATGTACAGATTCCGCACAGTGACCCAAGCTGGGAATCGAACCTAGGTCCCTGGTACTGTGAGGCAGCAGTGCTAACCATTGTGCCACTGTGCCACCCTTGTACTGCATTCCAGCATGTTCCCCACAGCACCACCCCCGTCCATCAATTCCCAATTCCAGTTTGGGCAATAGCTAATTCATGCGTATGTGGCTGCCAAATTAGTGAAGAGGAATGCAGATTTTGCCACTGCACAGAGGCTCTCCTCCATCACGTGTAATATAATCATCCTCTTTCTTCTACAGTCAGCAAGTCTCCACTGGCAGCCATTTAGCAAGTGATGAAACTCAACTGAACTCAAAAGTTTTGATTAAAAACTCCAATGTGCATCTCGGATCAGTTTGTTCCATATTTAATTAATTTTACAGAATGGCCCCACATTTTGCAGGTCTAATTGGGAGTACCTTGCTAAAAGTCATACAACTAGGGTTGCCCACCCTCCAAGAATTAAAGATTAATCTCCAGGAAGGAGACTATTATGAACAACCTAAGAGAAAAGTCAAGGGAGAGCATGAAAAAGATCTTCCTCCACCAGCCCCCACAAATTTCTTAAGTTGTAAATTATTGGATATGGAAAGAAAGTTTGTTCATAAACATAAGAACATAAGAAATAGGAGCAGGAGTAGGCCATCTAGCCCCTCGAGCCTGCCCCGCCATTCAATAAGATCATGGCTGATCTGACGTGGATCAGTACCACTTACCCGCCTGATCCCCATAACCCTTAATTCCCTTACCGATCAGGAATCCATCCATCCGCGCTTTAAACATATTCAGCGAGGTAGCCTCCACCACCTCAGTGGGCAGAGAATTCCAGAGATTCACCACCCTCTGGGAGAAGAAGTTCCTCCTCAACTCTGTCTTAAACCGACCCCCCTTTATTTTGAGGCTGTGTCCTCTAGTTTTAACTTCCTTACTAAGTGGAAAGAATCTCTCCGCCTCCACCCTATCCAGCCCCCGCATTATCTTATAAGTCTCCATAAGATCCCCCCTCATCCTTCTAAACTCCAACGAGTACAAACCCAATCTCCTCAGCCTCTCCTCATAATCCAAACCCCTCATCTCCGGTATCAACCTGGTGAACCTTCTCTGCACTCCCTCCAATGCCAATATATCCTTCCTCATATAAGGGGACCAATACTGCACACAGTATTCCAGCTGCGGCCTCACCAATGCCCTGTACAGGTGCATCAAGACATCCCTGCTTTTATATTCTATCCCCTTCGCAATATAGGCCAACATCCCATTTGCCTTCTTGATCACCTGTTGTACCTGCAGACTGGGCTTTTGCGTCTCATGCACAAGGACCCCCAGGTCCCTTTGCACGGTAGCATGTTTTAATTTGTTTCCATTGAGATAGTAATCCCATGTGTTATTATTTCCTCCAAAGTGTATAACCTCGCATTTCTCAACGTTATACTCCATTTGTCATATCCTCGCCCACTCACTCAGCCTGTCCAAATCAGTCAAGATAAATCAACTGAGTAAGAAAAAGACTGTTTCCTTTCTAACCAGTGTCTCTAATTGAGAGCACAAATGGGGGCTCAGTTTAATGTTTCATTCAGAAAACGGCACTGACTGACAATACAGCATTCCCACTGCACTGCAAGAAGAATGCCAGCCTTAATTTTTCTGCTAAAGTCCTGGAATGGGACTTGAACCCAGAACTTTCCAACTCTCAGGTGAGTTCTCCACCAACTGAGTCACAGCTGACACACAAGATTATCCTTGTGGAACCTAGTCAGATGGGAGCGCAAGGTCGTAGAATTGGCCTTAGTGTTGTAGTACCATTTGGAACCTAAATTCCCAAGGCAGAACCTCACAAAATTACCCCTGTTCTGAATTATCAAGAGTATAAATGAGACCCATTTGATGGGTAGGCCTCAATGATCTTAGGGGGTGGTAATTCTCCCAGTCCGCTGCGCTGCAAAAAAGCAAAGGCCATTTAGTGGGCTTCCCCTGGGCGCCACGACCTCCATGAGTCTCCGGGCACCGGAAATCCAGTGCCGTCAGTTCTGTGCCAGAAATCGGCGTGGAGCTGTAAAATTGTGTTAATTCTAATTTTATTTACATATGATTAGCAGACCCGTGACTGAAATCTCCTGGCCCGCAAGCATCTCCTCCCCAACACCCACCCTGCCAGGAGTGTTTCACTCCAGCGGGGTTTACAGCAGTTCCACACTTGCAGGGAGCTAGTGGCCAGACCCTGCTGGAGTAAAGAGGGGGCCTCAGAGGTCAAGGGGTGCACCCTGGACATTGCCAGCCTAGCCCCTAGCACTGCCCAAAGGGCAAAGCAGCAATGCCCAAGGGGGCACCTTGGCATTGCCCACCAGGCATCAAGCAGTGCCAAGGGGGTAGGGTCTCCCCACTGCCACTCTGCCCTGGGATCAGTGACAAAGGGAGGGAGGCCAGCAATTGGAAGGGGGGGGGGGGTCAGAGAGGCAGCATTGCATGGCTACTGTGCAGGCGCCGATCTTGGCGCTGACAGATCGGCGCATGCGCAATGGCACACTGAATGCCATGCTGCCGGCCTCTCCAGTGGGAATTGGCCCTGCCCACTCTGGAGTGCAGATTGTGGGAGATTCATTTTGAAACTCGCACAGGAAAAACCAGCAGGATTTACTCCAGTTTTTACGCTAATTTGACACTTAGAATTGTTTTGGGAGAATTGCCCCCAAGTTTTCACTCCAGATGTGATTCTATTGATACACCAGGAAGATCAGATCAAAACAAACTTTGTTTTAACACAAGTTTTAACTGTAATGAATGAATTAGCATAATTGTTACCAAATTAAATACTTAAAACATGACAAGTTACAATTCTTAACTGCTAACTTCTCTATTAGTTCCAATTTAAGCAATATTTCTCTTATAGACTTAAACTCCTCTTCTAAATCAATAAGCAACACACAGGTTTACATGCTTGGGCTGCCTGTCCTCGAGCCTCCAGAACACCTGTTGGCCAGGGACTGAAAAGTGACAGGTAAAGTCTGCAAACTCTACTTGAACTGCAGTAACCTGAAGCTTGAAACTGGCTTGAACTGGTTATGTTTACTTAGTTACAAAAGAAATGTTGGAAGGCGTAAGCTCTTATTTAGCCAGAGAGCAATGAGGTAATCCTACCTAGGACCTTGGGCTAGGGCCAATGAGGGAAAAATACAAAATAAGCAAGGAAGTTTGAACCAACAAGAGGCCATTCACGGGACCATGGGCATTGCTGGCTGGCCAGCATTTGTTGCCCATTCCTAGTTGCCTGAGGCCAGTTGAGAGTCAACCACATTGCTGTGGCTCTGGAATCACATGTAGGCCAGACTGGGTAAGGATGGCAGATTTCCTTCCCTAAAGGAAGGACATTAGTGAACCAGATGGGTTTTTCCGACTATCGCCAATGGTTTCATGGTTATCAGTCGATTCTTAATTCTGGATATTTTTTATTGAATTCAAATTCCCCCATCTGCCATGGCGGGTTTCGAACCCGGGTCCCCAGAACATTAGCTGAGTTTCTGGACTAATAGTCTAGCGATAATACCACTAGGCCATCACCTCCCCGGAAGAGATAGGAACAGGATAAGAATGGGAGATTCGGGACCAGCTGCAGCAAAACCCCGGAAACTAACTGCACAGAAGAGGAAAACTTTGTCAGAAGATATGAAGATGGCATCCAGAGGAAAGGATGCCTAGCCAGTGTAACTCTTTTTCTTGGGTAATATCTCTCATATTCTGTGATTACTCAGGAATTGCCATGGAAACCAATGGGAATGCATTTTAGACTACATAGTTTTGATACAAACTGCATGCTTATGTTCTAACCAGACTACGATTTATGCTGTACACTGCCTAACAATGACAAATAAAGTGAATTACTAATAGAGAAGGACTGCCTCCTCTTCTTTGTGCCGAGCTGATAAACGTTGCCAGCAAGATACGGACAAAACCTCTAAAGAGAGAGGCAGAGAGACCTATTTCTCCTAGCAGGTCCCAAACAGCATTCTCCAGAGAGAGAGAGACTGCTTCTTTCAGAACCCGGCAATAGCTGCCTGCTTTTCCTTGTAAGCTTAGCTTCTCCCCTTAAGCACATGGCTCTGTCAATCAACCTAATCAAAACCCTACTCTGAAACCCCAGGGGGAAAATCAAACAAACAAAAATGCATAAACTCAGATTAAAACAAACACATCCCTACTTAAAATCAATCATTGGCCTGCATTCACAGCATGTGAGTTGCCTGTTTTGCAGACAACTCGGCACCGTATAAAACAGAGCTGAATTTTAAATATACCTCTTAAGAAAATTGACATAAATACATTCCTCAAAGGCACGGACATTCTTACACTTTCATTTTAAATAAAAGTCTCTGCACACCGCAGGATAAATGGATCAGGCCTTGTATATGTGAAATATTTAAAGCACAGCTAGACCAATTCCTAGTAAATATTAGTATAGTTCATCATGCATGCCAGCCTATATAGCATAATGTAAACCTCGTAAGAACAGGAATGCACAATGTTCTACCATTAATCCCGTGGCACGTTAATTATTATAATGTAGCTTCAGCTATCACATTAGGTTGACAGATGCCAGAGAAGAATACAGGACATTTACTGGGTCACCGTTCTGGGCACACTGACAAGCATTGCCTGAGGATATCATGGACACCGGTGATGTAGAAAGCAACATTTATTCACATAGCATGAATTCAGACAAAGAACAGATAGTTCTCTTGCGTCTTCTCTCTCTACTTCCAAACTCCCCACCACCATCAGGAAAAAGATACAAAAGTCTGAGGGCACGTAGCAACCAACTCAAAAACAGCTTTTCTCTTCTGCCATCAGACTTCTGAATGGACCTACCTCGCATCTTTCCCTGCACCCTACCTGTGACTGTAACACTACATTCTGCAGCCTCTCCTTTCTTCCTCCCCTATGTACTCTATGAACAGTATGTTTTGTCTGGATAATGCGCAAAAAACAATACTTTTCACTGTATACTAATACATGTGACAATAATAAATCAAATGAAACCCTCTTCACACACTATGAAATTTTAATTTAAAAACAAAACTTGAATTTGGAGAAAAGAGACAA
The DNA here is from genome assembly GCF_964213995.1 of Mustelus asterias. Lineage (NCBI taxonomy): Eukaryota > Metazoa > Chordata > Chondrichthyes > Carcharhiniformes > Triakidae > Mustelus > Mustelus asterias. The sequence continues at coordinate 129,466,432 of NC_135802.1, forward strand.
AACAATGAAATCGGTGATAATACTCAGATCCTTTCAAATTTCTAATCAAAGAGCAAGCAAAGTTTAAAAAAAAATCAACATGCACAATGAACAGCAAGTTCTTCTGCTGGTTACTAAAGAAAACAGTCCAAGTTGTACACCATTCCCCGAAATATGTCACAGTATTTTCAGGAACAAAGTAAAAAAAGCAAGTAGCTCAAATAAGTGCTCAGAAAATACTGGAATAAACATGAAGTGAAGTTAACACATTATTCAAAATGCTTGGGTTGTTCTATCACAAAGTGCAATTGTTGCATTTTAATGCTTAAACGTGAATAAAACTGTGGTTTACTAGCTCCAAATGTATTGACATTCTTGAGATGGTTCTAATTTTAATCTTTATGTAATTAGGCCCAACAGAACACAGATATAAAATCTGACCAATGTTAGAATCTGTGATCTGATTAAAATTTCAGAACGTCAAGAATCTGAAATACACTGTACATCCTCCACATTGTACATCCTCCCGTGTGTGTGTGTGGGGGGGGGGGGGGGGGTGGAGAGAGAGAGACCCGAGAGAGTCAAATGTCTCTCTACCCCCATCAAATTCATAAGAGAGAAAGCATGTTGAAAGAAGTTCTCCAAAACCTCATGTACGCTAACTTTCACTGCTTTTAGTTGTGAAGATAAATAATGAGATAAGCAAAATGTTTCAGTGCCAGCATAAGATATGAAATAGAAGTCGGTCCTAATTGGGATGCAAGCCAACAAATGAAGTTTTTCCAGGTGGGAGAAGGGGACAGTTTCTTTCAACATCACATCTGCAAACAAGTCCTGACAAGAGACCCAAGTATTTTCATTTCCGAAATAAATACAATGAGATTAACTCAATCATGGCAAATGATTCCACTATTGTCATTGTTATACAGAAGGAGGTATAGTAACATGAATCACTCCTGTTTCTATTTGTACAAGATTTAGAAGTTCAAATTAGCCCCAAAGTATTAGCTTTGAAACAATGGGCAGTTACAATATTGATAATTGTAAGTACATCTGGCTCTTTAGGAAAGTCTTCTCTAACCAGTCGTGTCTCACATTAAAACAACATACATGCCACAGCAAATACTTAATAACCTTGCCTAAAATACAACAGGGGAATTGGGGTGCTGAGATCCATTAGCAACTTGGATATGGAACAATAAAACCTTTTAAGTAATAAAGGCAATAATTGCTGCAAGCGTCAGGCAGCATCCATGAGAAAAACACAACAAGCATTTTAGGTGAATGACCTTTTGTCAGAATTCAAAAAGGTTAGAGGTGTAATAGGTTTTAAGCAAGCACAGAGACAGGGAAAAGAATTGAGAGAAGACGAGGGGGAGGTCAGTGATAGGGAGGAAGGCAGGAGAGATTAAATGAGATGGATCTAGAGGAAGCGCAGAATGGGTATAGCAGAATTAATAGTAGACATTCAAAAAATGGGGATAAAGGTTATGATCCAAAATTGTTGGACCTTAATTTTGTGACCAGAAAGCTGTATGTAAAAAACATAATGAGTTGTTCTTCTTTGAGCTTACGTTGTGCTATACTAGAACAGTAACAGGTCAAGAACAGAGATCAGAGTGGGGTGGAGAACTAAAATGATAGGTGACCATAATTTCAGGATCATGCTTACAGACTAAACAAAGTTGTCCGATCTAGGTTTGACCTCCCCAGTGTAGAGGAGACAATAACATGAGTGGTGGATACAGCGGGGGGGGGGGGTGCGGTGGTGTTGTCAGCTGATCTCCCAATATACACATGCCCAGTGGCCCCAAGCACTTTGCTGCCAGCCTCTCCAGCTGCATTAGGCTCCGCCCTCCCTACCCCCTACTGGCGTGAATCGCCTGATGGCCTCTGTATTGCACTTTGTGCTGTAAATTATCAAAACTTAGCTCACCCCAAAAACAGGTGGGAAAACCTCTCATTTTCCCACCCATTAGTGATACAGTGGTTAGCACTGCTGCCTCTCAGTGTCAGGGGCCTGGGTTCGATTCCCAGCTTGGATCATTGTTTGTGTGGAGTCTGCATGTTCTCCCAGTGTCTGCGTGGGTTTCCTCTGGGTGCTTCAGTTTCCTCCCACAGTCTGAAAGATGTGCTGGTTAGGTGCATCGGCCATGCTAAATTCTCCCTCAGTGTACCCCAACAGGTGCCGGAGTGTGGCGACTAGGGGATTTTCACAGCAATTTCATTGCAGTGTTAATACTTTGTTTTGAGAAAACGCCCCTGGTATCCCTTTACTGCCTTTGGATAAAGGTCCTGGAACTCCAGAATGGATGGGTTTATGAAGGGGAAATCATGCTTGACAAATCTTTTGACATTCTTTGCAGATGTAACTAGTAGAGTTGACAAGGGGGAACCACTAGATGTGGTATATTTGGACTTTCAGAAAGCGTTTGACAAAGTCCCGCACAAGAGATTATTATGCAAGATTAAAGCGCATGGGATTGGAGGAAGCGTAGAGATGGATAGAAAACTGGATGACAGAGATGAAACAAAGAGTAGGAATTAATGGGCACTTTTCAAATTGGCAGGCAGGCACTCAAGCATATTTTCTGCCATGATGCATCATGCCACACAATCTCTCCCTTATACTTCACTTCTGCATTCTGGGTACACCCACCATACCCTGAGTGCCACAGGGATCGGTGCTGGGACCCCAGCTATTCACAATATATATTAATGATTTGGATGAGGGAACAAAATGTAACATCTCAAAGTTTAAAGATGATACCAAGTTGGGTGGGAGGGTGAACTGTGACGAGGATGTAGAGATCCTTCAGAATGATCTGGACAGGTTGGGTGAGTGGGTTAATCAATGGCAGATGCAGTATAATTTGGATAAGTGTGCGGTTATTCACTTTGGAAGCAAAAACAGACGACAGATTACTACCTGAATGACTAAATTGGGAGAGGGAAGTGTGCAGCGGGACCTGGGTGTCCTTGTGCACCAGTCGCTGAAGGTAAGCATGCAGGTGCAGCAGGCGATAAAGGCGGCAAATAGCATACTGGCCTTCATTGCATGAGGTTGAGTACATGAGCAGGGATGTGTTGTTGCAACTATACAGGGCCTTGGTGAGGCCACACCTAGAGTATTGTGTGCAGGTTTGGTCTCCTCTTCGGAGGAAGGATGTTCTTGCTCTCGAGGGAGTGCAGCGAAGATCTACCAGGCTGATTCCGGGGATGGCGGGACTGAGGAGAGATTGACGAGGTTAGGATTGTTTTTGCTGGAGTTCAGACGAATGAGGTGGGGATCTCAGAGACTTATAAAATTCTAACAGGACTAGATAGGGTAGATGCAGGGAGGATGTTCCCGATGGTGGGGGAGTCCAGAACCAGGGGTCACAGTCTGAGGATTCAGGGTAGACCATTTAGGACGGAGGTGAGGAGACATTTCTTCACCCAAAGAATGGTAAGTCTGTGGAATTCATTACCACAAGAAGTAGCTGAAGCCAAAACATCGAATGGATTCAAGAGGCAGCTAGATATAGCACTTGGGTGAATGGGATCAAAAGATTATGGGGAGAAAGCAGGATTAGGCTATTGAGTTGGATGATCAGCCATGGTTGTAATGAATGGTGGATCAGGCGCGAAGGGCCAAATGTCTTCTATGTTTCTCCCTCCCCAACAGCACCATGGCTGTACCCACGCATGGACTGCAACAGTTCAAGCAGCCATCAGCTTCCTGAGGGAAATTAGGAATGGGCAATGAATGGTAGCCATGTCAGCTGCATCCACATCCAATGATAAAATGTTCTTTTAATATTGGAATAAAACTTAGATCTTCAGATTTCGGGAGCTACTTGATTTTAACAAATGTTGACTGGGTTTCCCAGGGCTCAGGAAAGGTTGCAGCTGAAAGGAGATAAGACCTGTCAATCCAGCACAGAAATGTTTTTCAGAGCGTCAAAGTGGGTCAGGAGGAAGAATGTTTTCCCCAGCCACTCAAGCATATTTTCTGCCATGATGCATCATGCCACACAATCTCTCCCTTATACTTCACTTCTGCATTCTGAGTACACCCACCATACCCTGATCTTCATAGGAATTGTAAAATGGTTACAACTGCACAGAAGGAGCCCATTGTCTCAGATTGCCACTTTTCATTCGGCAGTTAATCAATCAGTCCTTAATCTAGCAGTCAGTACAGCTAAAGTTAATAAAGCCATTCTGCTAAATTTGCCATTTCTAGCTTTCCTAGCTGGCAACATGCAGCTGCTCCATCCCAACTTGCCTGTAAACATACCTCTGTCACAAGGAGTGGCCAATGCATAACAGTTGCTAGATTCACTCATAACAGTCAGCAATAGCCCTTACTCTCTAAGTCAACTCTTGCTTGGAAGAAAAGCCAAGTTTCTTTAACAGATTAAGATAATTAACAGATGTATTATTTGTAATAGCAAAACTAAGGGGATGTCAGAAATGATGGCAAGGCATGTCTCAACACCTGTTTCATTAAACTTTCTTCTGAACAAAACAGATGATGGCCAAAATTAAAGCAACATTTCTGTGTTGCAGTTTAGTTCAGAGTGGATCAACTGGACTTCAGGAGTCTGCAGTGAAATTGTACAGCTCCAGGAAGGCTATAAAAGAATTCTTCATTTACAGACCAAGAGACAATGCAAGATACACATTATAAAGCAGGTACCACAATCCCTTGGAAATGATTCCACCTTCATTTCTTTAACAAGCGTGAATGCAAAGACTTTACAGTACGTTTACAACCTTTCAAAGAGAAAAGAAAATATGATGGGCATCCAACATGATCTCTAATGTGCTATAATAAAGGAGCAATTTGCCAGTCCATATGTATTGCTCAGCACATTGAAATAGTAGAGTTAGTCATTCACAAAGCATGGTCCACAAGGGCCCTCCAGGTTATCTACATGCTGGTCCAAAACACAAGGTACTGACACACAATAACGTGGCTGGGGCCATACAAGGGAAAAGCTAGAGCCCTCAACTCTCAACCAGTCCAGCTCCCGCACATGCAGCACAAATCATTTTATAAGCAAGATCTATGTCACTGTTACATCATACAATGGCGAGACCTAATTTTCAGCACTTGAGGCTGAAAATTAACAAAAGGAATGGCTGAACATAGAGTCTGACAGGAATTGAAGCGTTCCAGCTTGGAACTATCACAAAACCCAGAACCATCTCATAGGTGTCTCATCCAAAGCAGCAACATGCTTCCCATTAATTCTAATGATTTTTGATAGGGTGGCAAGTGAAAGAGGGTGCAATAGGATCAGTAGGTAACCCACAAAGTCTTTTGCCCTGTGTAAGAGGCCTGTGGATGAAAACATTTCACAGGTTCAGAGCAGATGATTTACAGAAACTGCTCTTCTACTTTAAGCTCAAGTATTGAAAGTGAAAACTAAGTGAAAACGAATTGGAAACCAAGTAATCGTATACTTACAGACAGCCCGTTGCCAGTCACTACTGACATTTGCTCAGCACTGGGTGATACCACAAAGCACTCAGCAGAGATTTAAAACAATGCTCTCTTACAGTTGTATGAGCTGTAAGAGCTTGTAAAATTTTGCAAGTCCAGCTCAAGTTTAAAGTTTATGAAGTTTATTTATTAGTGTCAAAAATAGGTTTACATTAATATTGCAATGAAGTTACTGTGAAAATCCGTAAGTGGTACCGTCCTCATCTCAATCAAAATATGGTGGGTTCAAGTGCAACTTCCAAGACTTGAGCTAATAGTTGAAGGGGACATTGAACAGTTGAAGTGTTGCATTGTCAGAGGTGTTCTATCTTTCAAACAATATATTAAAGAGAGGCCCCATCTCCTTCTTTAGACATATGTAAAAGCTCCCATAGCAGCATTCAAAATTAACCATGCAGCTCTTCATATGCCCTGGCAAAAAAAAAATCACTGTCCAACAAATTGTCACTCTCATTGGTCATTGGATCTTGTTTTGCACAAATTGATTGCCATATTTGAGAACATAACACTGACTGCAAATCAAAAGTAATTAATTGGTTGTCAAGCACCTTTTGCAATGCCAATGAATGTGATAGGCTATACATAAATGCATGTTCTTCTCATCATATTTAGGTAGTAGATAATGAATATGCCAGCGATTGCGGATGAACTATTGCATTGTGGGGTTTTTTTTGACTGATGTTGGTGATGGAATGCTGATCCAATTACGAAGGTACTTCAGTTTGATCTGTGGCAATAAATATACTGGATGGATCAGTGCCACAAGTTTCTCTACAAACGACATTATCAGCACATTGTGTGCGCCCCAAGTTCCCAACAGTGCCTTTATATGCTAACATTTGTTTGTTTACTCTCTATCACTGTCAAAGAAACATATTCACTAGCATTGCCATAAAACCTAAAGTGGATCACCATCCAACTCCTGGGAAGCCATAAAAAACGCAGGTCAGACAATTAACAGAATGATTCATACTCTAATTCTACCTAATCAACTTATTCCTGCAGACAGCCAGGAGATTTCACGTCAAACTTTTGACAAGCAACCAAGGAGCTGAGAGGCTCTTTCATTGGGGGGAAAAGACCAATACAGCACTACAAGTTTGAGGGCTTTCAATAACGCAAGAGCAATCACTGCCAACCAGCAAGGTCATGATGACATTTTCAGCATGTGGTTCACCTGGAATCTAGCAAGCAGAGGAGAATGGGTCATTATTCTTCCCATAGCCACATACTTATTATTTTATCTCTTGCAACACTTATTTTCCTACTCCTTTCCATCACCACCCCAGAAGGCAGAGATTTAAAGTAACCAGCAAAAGAAACCAAGTGGCAATAAGGGGGAATCATTTTATACAATTACCTTGAATGTATTGCACTGAAGAGTCAAAAGTTCAATACTAAATTTCAAAATGGCATTACGAGGAGGAGGAGGAAATCGAACAAACGGGCTAGCTCAAGTCTTCATTCGTTCCTCATAGAACCATTGGGGACAGTCGAGGTCATTCAGCTTTCAAGTCTGCATTTTAATTGGACAGATTTGATCTGAACGTTAACTCCTTTACCTTGATGTGGAGATGCCAGATTGGGATGGGCACAGTAAGAAGTCTCACAACACCAGGTTAAAGTCCAACAGGTTCATTTGGAATCACAAGCTTTCGGAATGCTGCTCCTTTATCAGGTGAGTGGAGAGGTGGGTTCACAAACACGGCATATATAGATAGACACACAATTGCAAGATAATGGTTGGAATGCAAGACTTTACAGGTACAGACAGTGTTTGTGGAGAGAGGGACATTCACAGGTTAAAGAGGTGTCCCAAGCCAGGACAGTTAGCAGGTATTGCAAGCCCAGACCAAATGGTGGGGGTTACATGTAGCGTGACATGAACCCAAGATCCCGGATGAAGCCGTCTCATGCGTGTACAACTTGGCTATCAGTTTCTGCTCAGCGATTCTGCGTTGTCATGTGTCCTGAAGGCCACCTTGGAGAATGCTTACCTGAAGATCAGGAGGCTGAATGCTCTTGACTGCTGAAGTGCTCCCCAACTGGAAGGAACAGTCCTGCCTCCCCCCATCGGTCTCACAGCAGACACAGAGGAATTCATCAGGCGAATGAGGCCCCAGGAGTTCTTCCACAAACCCCAAGAGGCCAACAGCGAACCCAATGAGACAATCAACGAACCAAAACAGCCAGCAGAGAGATCTGTGGTGCAGCAACCAAAGAGGAAAGAGTTGAATTGGACCCCTCCCCTACACTCGACATGTATGCTCAAGCCATCAGGAGATGCATCAATGCCCGATTCATCAGCTGCACTCAAGACAGACCCGAATGTCACCCAAGCACAAAACATCATCCACGCTCTCAAGACCAACTGCAACATTGTCATCAAACCAGAGGGGCCACCATCATACTGAACAGAACGGATTACTGCAAAGAAGTGTACCAACAACTGAACAACCAGGAACACTAAATTACCTGCAGATCCGAGAACACACCCGCCAACTCAACAGACTGATCAAGACCTTTGACCTGGACCTTCAGAGCACCCGCCATGCTCTCATCCCGCGTACTCTCCGCGTTGGAGATCTGTATTGCCTCCCGAAATACACAAGGCCAACACACCTGGCCGGCCCATTGTATCAGGCAATGGGACCCTTTGTGAGAACCCCTCTGGCTATGTCAAGGGCATCCTGAAACCCATCATACAAGGAACCCCCAGTAGTCACAACACTACGGATCTCTTACAGCCATTATTGCTTAAACTCCTACCAACTGACAACAGTTTGAGAGAGGGACATCTATGTAATTGATGATGAAAAATGAGAACGGAACAAAATTCCTTTAGAAATTGTGTCATGAAATTGCTCAGCACCCATGGACCAGTTGAACCAGGAACACTCCTCGTCACAATGGACGTCTCGGTACTCTACACTAGCATCCGCCATGATGACGGCATTGCTGCAACAGTGACAACTGCCAAACTTCAGATGCAATTCTACAACTCATCCGCTTCATTCTGGACCACAATGTCTTCACCTTCAACAATCAGTTCTTCATCCAGATACACCGAACAGTCAAGGGGACCAAATTCGCACCTCAATACGCCAACATCTTCATGCACAAGTTCGAACAAGACCTTTTCACCGCACAGGACCTTCAACCGACACTATACACTAGATACATCGACAACATTTTCTTCCTTTGGACTCAGGGTGAAGAATCATTGAAAAGACTATGCGATGGCATCAACAAGTTCCATCCCACCATCAGACTCACCATGGACCACTCTCCAGAATCGGTTGCATTCTTGGACACACACATCTCCGTCAAGGACGGTCACCTCAGCAATTCACTCTACCGCTAGCCCACGGATAAAATCACGATGTTCCACTTCTCAAGCTTCCACCCTAAACACGTTAAAGAAGCCATCCCCTACGGACAAGCCCTCCATATACACAGGATCTGCTCAGAGGAGGAGGAACGCAACAGACACTGAAAGACGCCCTCGTTACAACAGGATATGGCACTTGACTCATCGATCGACAGTTCCGACGTGCCACAGTGAAAAACCGCACCAACGTCCTCAGAAGACAAACACGGGACACGAGTGACAGAATACCTTTGTCATCCAGTACTTCCTTGAAGCGGAGAAACTACGACATCTTCTTCAACATATCAATGAAGACAAACATCTCGCCAAGACAATCCCCACACCTCCACTACTTACCTTCAAACAGCCTCGCAACCTCAAAAAGACCATTGTTTGCAGCAAACTACTCAGCCTTCAGGAGAACAGCGACCATGACACCACACAACCCTGCCACTGCAACCTCTGCAAGATGTGCCGGATCATCAACACAAATACCACATCGCATGTCAGAATACCAGCCACCAGGTACACGGTACATACTCATGTGACCCGGCCAATGTTGTCTACCTCATATGCTGCAGCAAAGGATGTCCCAAGGCGTGGTACATTGGTGAGACCATGCAGACACTATGACAACGGATGAACGGACGACCCGTGACAATCACCAGGCAGGAGTGTCCCCTTCCAGTTGGGAACACTTCAATAGTCAAGGGCATTCAGCCTCCGATCTTCAGGTAAGCATTCTCTAAGGCGGTGTTGTGAGACTTCTCACTGTGTCCATTTACCTTGCTCTTTACAAAGATTTGCATTTATATAGTGCCTTTGATGACCACCAGATGTCTCAAAGCTCTTTGCAGCCAATTAAGTACTTTAATTGAAGTTTAGTCGCAGTTGTAATGTAGAAAAGCCCTTGATAACTTACTTGATAAAAATCTATGCAACTCAGTCCTAAAGGTTTCAGTTGCCATGGAATCTTTTGGGTAGATGGAGTTCCCAATGTTTACTCCCATTTGTGCAAAAAAAGTGTTTCATAAATTCACTTTTAAATTGCCCATGTCTCTTGGTTCATTATTTCCCCCATCAGAGGGGACAGCTTACCCATATCTACCCTAAATAAAAATTTCAAGCAGCTCATCCCTTAATCTTTGATACACAAGAGAATACAACCCAAGTTTTTGCAACCATTTGATTAAACACTTTGAGCCCCAACATCACTCTGGTGAATCTGGACTTTGAAGGCTCTGATACCATTTGGAGGTACAATGCCCAAATCTGAGTGCGGTAGTCCAGATGATGTTTGACCAAGGCTCTGTACAACTGAAGTATCCTACTATCAAGTTAGATACTCTCATGAGATAAAGGACAATGGTCCATTAGATTTTCTGAATTCTTTCTGTACCAATCTCTTTAATAATTTGTGCATTTGGATTCCCAAGTCTCTTTCCTTCACTCCTAATTTACAACCATTTAGAACTTAGACCTCTACATTACAGTTCAGCTTGACAACTCTGTACTACCTACAACACCTGAATGCCTGCTCCTGGTCATGTATGGTCTGAAATGCTCCTTTATATTACAGGACTGGAGGTACCAAGATTGGTACCAAGATTATCAGGAAGTGTTGAAATATAGATGCCATAGATTATGATATACAAAGAACAAAGAACAAAGAACAGTACAGCACAGGAAACAGGCCCTTCGGCCCTCCAAGCCTGTGCCGCTCCTTGGTCCAACTAGACCAATCGTTTGTATCGCTCCATTCCCAGGCTGCTCATGTGACTATCCAGGTAAGTCTTAAACGATGTCAGCGTGCCTGCCTCCACCACCCTACTTGGCAGCGCATTCCAGGCCCCCACCACCCTCTGTGTAAAAAACGTCCCTCTGATGTCTGAGTTATACTTCGCCCCTCTCAGCTTGAGCCCGTGACCCCTCGTGATCGTCACCTCCGACCTGGGAAAAAGCTTCCCACTGTTCACCCTATCTATACCCTTCATAATCTTGTATACCTCTATTAGATCTCCCCTCATTCTCCGTCTTTCCAAGGAGAACAACCCCAGTCTACCCAATCTCTCCTCATAGCTAAGACCCTCCATACCAGGCAACATCCTGGTAAACCTTCTCTGCACTCTCTCCAATGCCTCCACGTCCTTCTGGTAGTGCGGCGACCAGAACTGGACGCAGTACTCCAAATGCGGCCTAACCAGCGTTCTATACAGCTGCAACATCAGACTCCAGCTTTTATACTCTATACCCCGTCCTATAAAGGCAAGCATACCATATGCCTTCTTCACCACCTTCTCCACCTGTGTTGCCACCTTCAAGGATTTGTGGACTTGCACACCGAGGTCCCTCTGTGTTTCTATACTCCTGATGACTCTGCCATTTATTGCATAACTCCTCCCTACATTATTTCTTCCAAAATGCATCACTTCGCATTTATCCGGATTAAATTCCATCTGCCACCTCTCCGCCCAATTTTCCAGCCTATCTATATCCTGCTGTATTGCCCGACAATGCTCTTCGCTATCCGCAATTCCAGCCATCTTTGTGTCATCCGCAAACTTGCTGATTACACCAGTTACACCTTCTTCCAAATCATTTATATATATCACAAATAGCAGAGGTCCCAGTACAGAGCCCTGCGGAACACCACTGGTCACAGACCTCCAGCCGGAAAAAGACCCTTCGACCACTACCCTCTGTCTCCTATGGCCAAGCCAGTTCTCCACCCATCGAGCCACTTCTCCTTGTATCCCATGAGCCTTAACCTTCTTAACCAACCTGCCATGTGGGACTTTGTCAAATGCCTTACTGAAATCCATATAGACGACATCCACGGCCCTTCCTTCGTCAACCGTTTTTGTCACTTCCTCAAAAAACTCCACCAAATTTGTCAGGCACGACCTCCCTCTTACAAAACCATGCTGTCTGTCACTAATGAGATTGTTCCGTTCTAAATGCGCATACATCCTGTCTCTAAGAATCCTCTCCAACAACTTCCCTACCATGGACGTCAAGCTCACTGGCCTATAATTACCCGGGTTATCCCTGCTACCCTTCTTAAATAACGGTACCACATTCGCTATCCTCCAATCCGGCCTCACCAATGCCTTATATAACCTTGATGTGGAGATGCCGGCGTTGGACTGGGGTAAACACAGTAAGAAGTTTAACAACACCAGGTTAAAGTCCAACAGGTTTATTTGGTAGCAAAAGCCACACAAGCTTTCGAGGCTCTGAGCCCCTTCTTCAGGTGAGTGGGAATTCTGTTCACAAACAGAACTTATAAGACACAGACTCAATTTACATGAATAATGGTTGGAATGCGAATACTTACAACTAATCCAGTCTTTAAGAAACAAAACAATGGGAGTGGAGAGAGCATCAAGACAGGCTAAAAAGATGTGTATTGTCTCCAGACAAGACAGCCAGTGAAACTCTGCAGGTCCACGCAACTGTGGGAGTTACAAATAGTGTGACATAAATTCTGATTCTAGGATCGCATGATAAAGACTCAGGAGGAAAAAAGCAGAAATATTTATGTGAAATAGTGTGACATAAACCCAATATCCCGGTTGAGGCCGTCCTTGTGTGTGCGGAACCTGGCTATCAGTTTCTGCTCCGCGACTCTGCGCTGTCGTGTGTCGCGAAGGCCGCCTTGGAGAACGCTTACCCGAATATCAGAGGCCGAATGCCCGTGACCGCCTGGTCACGGGCATTCGGCCTCTGATATTCGGGTAAGCGTTCTCCAAGGCGGCCTTCGCGACACACGACAGCGCAGAGTCGCGGAGCAGAAACTGATAGCCAGGTTCCGCACACACAAGGACGGCCTCAACCGGGATATTGGGTTTATGTCACACTATTTCACATAAATATTTCTGCTTTTTTCCTCCTGAGTCTTTATCATGCGATCCTAGAATCAGAATTTATGTCACACTATTTGTAACTCCCACAGTTGCGTGGACCTGCAGAGTTTCACTGGCTGTCTTGTCTGGAGACAATACACATCTTTTTAGCCTGTCTTGATGCTCTCTCCACTCCCATTGTTTTGTTTCTTAAAGACTGGATTAGTTGTAAGTATTCGCATTCCAACCATTATTCATGTAAATTGAGTCTGTGTCTTATAAGTTCTGTTTGTGAACAGAATTCCCACTCACCTGAAGAAGGGGCTCAGAGCCTCGAAAGCTTGTGTGGCTTTTGCTACCAAATAAACCTGTTGGACTTTAACCTGGTGTTGTTAAACTTCTTATTATATAACCTTACCATAACACTCCAACTTTTATACTCGATACTCCGATTTATAAAGGCCAATGTACCAAAGGCACTCTTTACGACCCTATCCACCTGTGACGTCACTTTTAGGGAACTCTGTACCTGTATTCCCAGATCCCTCTGTTCAACTGCACTCTTCAGAGTCCTACCATTTACCCTGTACGTTCTTCTTTGGTTTGTCCTTCCAAAGTGCAATATCTCACACTTGTCTGCGTTAAATTCCATTTGCCATTTTTCAGCCCATTTTTCTAGTTGGTCCAAATCCCTCTGCAAGCTTTGAAAACCTTCCTCACTGTCCACTACACCTCCAATCTTTGTATCATCAGCAAACGTGCTGATCCAATTGACCACATTATCATCCAGATCATTGATCTAGTATTACAATTATCCTACATTAAGTTGTATGAAAACCAGTCAGATTTTGAAGCTTTGCAAATTTTTATTGGTGGGAATTAAGTTTATTTTAAAGCAGTGAAAATGAATCCACAATAAGTTGAGGCCGACAGTGAATATACCCTCATCCTCCTTATTCACATCATAGGCAGAATGGAAGAAAGGAGAGAAAAAAAGCAAGAGAACAGGTGCACAGCACACATGCAAGGCAGCAAAATAAAGACAGACAAAAAGTGCGCAGTCAGAAGACAATACAACAAGTACAGAGAATAGTGTGAAATAACAAGGAGAACACACAAGCCCAGTCCCAGATACTGATTTTTTTTAAAAACAAATTGATGGCACATGTTGGCTCAAGTCAAATTAGACACTAGGACCATATTGGATTGCGAGGACCAGAACAAAAACAACAATATCAACTATTATTTTAGCTGTTTGTACCCCCTGAACTGAGTCAGACATACATGCTGTTTAACTGTGCAGTGGCATTATTTGATTCATTGTCATATGTATTTACAGTGAAAAGTATTGTTTCTTGCGCACTAGACAGACAAAATATACCGTGCATAGAGAAGGAAACGAGTGCAAATGTAGTGTTATAGTCATAGCTAGGGTGTAGAGAAAGATCAACTTAATGCAAGGTAAGTCCATTCAAAAGTCTGACAGCAGCAGGGAAGAAGCCGTTCTTGAATCGGTTGGTACAGGACCTCAGACTTTTGTACCTTTTTCCCTGAAGGAAGGTGGGAGAGAGAATGTCCGGGGTGTGTGGTGTCCTTAATTATGCTGACTGCTTTGCCGAGGCAGCAGGAAGTGTAGACAGAGTCAATGGATGGGAGGCTGGTTTGCACGATGGATTATGGGACTGGAGAAAAAAAACCTGATCTGAACTTATCTTCCAGCTCTACAGTCCTCAGAGTACATTGCACTCCTCCACCCTTCCTTCCTTTCGGACACACTTGTTACAATCCCTGCAGAGATCAATAGACTTTTACAGAGAAATATCAACTGCCCAGTGGTCAACAGAAAGAAGCACACAATTAGATTTTGCGTTTTAAGACTTTTACTGCAACAAATTAAAATCAAATAGACTTAACATGAATAATAGATACACCAAACTACAGAAAACGTACTTTCCCATTAACGAATTGACTCAATGTTTTACATTACTTTTATATATTACACCATCTTGAGTTATGCAATCTTGTAGATTAAAGCCCAAAATCCTCCAAGCTTTTCAAAAGGCTTCCTTCTCCCTGGCACACCAAGTCTTCCAGTGCCCTTTGAAAGTCCCTTCAATCAATTGTCTGGTATCAACAAACTGACTTCCAGCACCAAGGCACTTTTGGGCTACTCCTTGGTCCTAAATCCTCAACAAATGGCATCCTTTCAAACAAGGAACCCTTCTTGTCAGCATTCTTGACAGTTAACATAAAAATAATTCTTCCCTCTACTAGGCAAAGCACCTACCATTTTTGTTTTTTTCTCTCCAGCTCTCCGAATTGAAGAATTTGTGCCCAGAAAGAGCAGCTGTTCCTTTTTCTTGTTCAAGGTGTGAAAACTGGCATTTGCGTTTCTGTGGGTTTCAGTCTGGTCCTCTTTTCCCTTGACAACTACATTATATTCCTGAATCTGGGCAGAGTCTAGAATGCTTCGACCATCCCCATTCCAAAACGGTCTCCTTTAAGTAAAACATAACATCACTGCCAAATTGAAGGACAGAGATCACAAGAGCACTGTAGGCCTGGTAGAGGTTACAGAGATTGGGATGGGGCACGGAAGGGGCAAAGCCTTGTAGGAATTTAAAAACAAGATGAAAATTTTTAGATCAAGACATTGCTCATCAACGCATTAGAAGCCGATGTAAGTCAATAAAACAGGGGTGATAGGTGATAGCAGGCAGAGAATTAGGGCATGGACAGCAGAAGTGTATGGACTGTGGAAAATAGGTATTTGACCAGCAATGTGTTGGAGCAGTTAAGAGATAACAAGGCCTCCTTCTGCACTGTAGGATTTCTATTATTCTATGAAAGGCATAAGGGTTTCAGCAACAGATGAGCTGAGGTAAGAGGGAAGTTGAAGTGGTTTTGGTGTTGGAGCAGATGAGTGCTCAAGTAGGAGTCAAAAATCGCACTAAGAATGTGAATGGTCTAGTTCAGCTTCAAGGCAGTTACCAGGAAGAAATCCCATATTGGGCAAAATTAGAAACCAGTGAAAAGCTGATCTGAAAATATTCCATTTAGAATCATAGTCATAGGAAGAATCCCTACACTGCAAAAGAGGCCATTCAGTTTGCACCGACCCTCTGACAGAGTATCTTACTCAGGCCTTTTCCCACCTTATCCCGTAATCCCCTGCATTTACCACAGCTAATCCATCTAACCTACACATTTTGGGACACGAAGGAGCAATTTAGCATGACCAATCCACCTAACCCGCAGATCTTTGGACTGTGGGAGGAAATCGGAGCCAACTGGAGGAAACCCATGCAGACACAGGGAGAACGTGCAAACTCCGCACAAACAGTAACCCAAAGCTGGAATTGAACCTGGGTCCTGGAGCTGTGAGGCAGCAGTGCTAACCACTGTGCCACCCCGGTAATGAGATCCCATTTTCAAATCTGGTGCTCTTGAACTAATTCTCATTTATTGAAATAGTGTTAAATTCAAGCAATATAAATCCACATTCTAATTTCTGCAGCATTCATTAAAAAACACAAAATTGAGAAAAAGCAAAAGTCACAAACTTGCTTCTTAAACTCCATTTCAGCCTTTCACATCTATTATAATGACACTTCCTGTGATGTAGCAGTGAGAATAAAATGAGCTAATGCTGTACTCGGTTAGCAATATCATTTTTAAAAACAGTTGCTTGAGCTTTTAAAGGGAGAACTGCCTGTAACAATGATGTCAGCAGGCAATTAAAAACCCTCGGGAGTTTATGATAAACAAACCTGCTAGACATCAGCAAATAAAAAAGTAAATAGAAAGTGTTTCAAATTGTAAACAGACAATCACGGGTGTTTTATTAAAAAAGAAATGAGTTCAGCTTCTAGCACCTCAAAACAAACAGCTTTGATTGATCCTTCCAATAGTCTCCAATAGTATGAATGATTCTACACCTTCTTCAACAGGAAACAAAGTCATAAGGTGACTCGACCCTGAAACATCACAACCCGGAGATGTGGTTAGCAGTGTTCAGCCTAATGCTCTCGAAATTTGATTCCTGCACATCACTCAGACTTCCACTTACTTCTAAACACAGATTCAGCACTTAAACAGCATTGAACAATAAAGGTGGCCACAGGAACGCAAGACATTCTAGCAAACATTAAGAATATATTTGTACTACAGGGACTATTTTTATAACAGGGACAAAGATGTAATGGCTGGTACTAGAGTGTTCATGTGTATTGGACAGAGAAATCTGAAGCTTAGATTGATTGGCCATGCTAAAATTGCCCCTTAGTGTCCTGGGATGCGTGAATTAGCTGGTAAAATATGTAGGGATATGGGGGTAGGGCCTGGGTGGGATTGTGGTCGGTGCAGACTCGATGGGCCGAATGGCCTCTTTCTGTACTGTCGGGTTTCTATGATTACCATACACCCAATTCCATTCACTGCATCCAGATATGGCCCGCCAATGCTAACTGTGCTGGAACCCTTTAAAGTCGAGACTTATTTAAATCAATATCTCGCTCCATAATGTAGCTGAAGTGCCCCAATGATGTTAGGCACTAAAGCTCAATTTGTAACAAGTACTCAAGGGGATGCAGGGTTAACTTATCTGCAAGGTGCTCTGCCTAATATAACCTACCCTTCTTTGCTGCCGCCTTTGTTTACAGCCTTAAACAGTCCAGTGAAATAGGCTGTCTTAATTATCCAGTGACAGGAACAGATTGCACTGGCCACCTTCAAAATGTCATTAGATACTGTCAACCATCAAAGCTGAGCTTTTTTTTCAAGTTTTATGACTTTTACTGCAACAAACAAACTAGAAGCAACATTAAGCACTGGTTTTGTAAGAAACCTATATCTTTGTAATATGAAAACCAACCAGAAGACCTCAAAGCTGTAAACCGACAGATGTTAAAGGAGGATTCTAAATCAATACCACTTTCTCCAAGAGGAAAGAGAATCAACTGGCCACGACTGCCGAGTGACTACACCAGTGAGAAACCCCAGTGCCAGCAGCACTGCAGAAAATGGCCCCTTGGCTGTAAACAAGCAACCATCATAATATTTTCAAACTTTACATTTTGACTTGGTCAAGTTTTAAGATCGGAAACCCTTTTTGTGCCTGTCTGGAGGAGTCATGTGTATGCTCAGTTAATGGGAAGTTGGACAGATTGGTACATTTTAAACTTTTTGTTCATAATTTCTGCATCTTTGCCTTTGGCAATTAAACTAACTTCAATTGTTAATTTAAGGAACCGGACTGACTTATTTCTTACATGGAGCTACACACTGTTAAGAATATACTGAATTGGCAATATCACCTTTTTAAATTCAAACTCCTTTAGAATCAAAGAGAGAGGACTCAGTTCACCTTTCTCAACCCGTACTCTTACACACCTTCCAGCAGCTAGTTGCAGAGTGACATCGAAAGGCACTTTGAACAAGCAAATGTAGGATTCAGAGACCAGAGGTAACAAAAGGGGACAAAGAAAGAACCCTTGCTGTGTCACGTTTCCACAAGAGATTTAATGAGATTTCACATCACAGTAGTTGGATCTCCATGGGGAAGGAATGTGTTGAAACAGGTCACATTCTTACCACAGCAATTGTTACTGGTTTCAGAATTGTAGTCAGGGAGAGCTAAAGGACAGAAATGACTCATTGTCAGGCAACTTAAATGTAGAACATTCCTGACAGACTGCCAAGTTTGACAAAATAGGTTCTCCAACTGGTCCAATAAAAACAATTTTAACATTCTAGCCATGTGGGGTAAGTGCAAATATGTTGATCCTTATTTTAAGAGAATGCCCATTTGCTTAAAAAGTAATTAAACAGCACCACAAGGAACAAATGGAACACTTAAGTTTAACTTTTAATACTTTTAACTTGAATATTCAACTATAAATGCTGAAATCCCAGGTTTCCTTTGTCTTCTAACAGGGATTTTTGGGATGACAGAAGTGTCCAAGATATTGTAGGGAATGGGGTGGATGGTTTTGTAATAGGCTAACAATTGAGATTCGTTTATAGCTTTCTGAATTCTGATATTACTAACATCAGTTTATTTTGTTACACTGATTCTCTCCCTTACTAAACAAATCCATTATGTGACACACTAATTTCTATACCCGCTTTTGTTTTTAAATTTCATATCACTCCATGCACCTGTTATGCAAACATAATGGGGTAAAAATGAATACCACAAGATGCAGAGGAAAAGGAGCCATACATCACATCGATAAAAGAAAATATAAAGGAAGAAAGACTTGGATGAAATAGTTAACCAAATATTGAAGTCTTGTCCAGTACATGCTAGCAGCTGCCCAGGTAAACCAATGTTGGAGTGCTGGAGAATTGGTGCCAAAAGTGCTATGTTGAGATCTTATTCAAGAGTCTTTCAATAAAATCTTAGTCATAAAATCAAAGAACAAGTTCACAGGAAGAGTAAAAATAAAGAAAGATTATTCTGTAGTCTATGGTTGGATTTTGTAATCAACAAGCAAAGAAAAGGTGCTTGCTGCTGGCCTTTAAAATAGTCTCTGCCCAGAGATCTAGCAAGAGCTTTATCTCCTGTTGCCATGCAGTAGCTTGCAGTTTTCTTTAATGGCTATTCCTAGTGTGGAGCTGCAGTGATGTTATCAAGCTTGCCAAGCAGCTAATTATATTAAAGAATTTTCATAGACAACCAACTAGGAAATGAAAGTACCAAAATCCAAAAGGGAAAATCTGAAAGCAACATCAAGACGACAAGATACAACTAACCCTTGCAAACAAAAATCAAAGAGACGGCAACCTTCAGTGTTTGAACTTAAACTTGAATCCAGAAGGCTGTAAAGTATTCGAGGCATAGATTGGGTGGACTCTCAGAGGCTTTTTCCCAGGGTGGAAATGGCTGCTGTACGAGAGGACACAGGTTTAAGGTGCTGGGGGGTAGATACAGGGGAAATGTTAGGGGGAAGTTTTTCACACAGAGGGTGGTGGGCGAGTGGAATCGGCTGCCGTCAGTGGTGGTGGAGGCAAACTCAATAGGGTCTTTTAAGAGACTCCTGGATGAGTACATGGGCCTTAATAGGTTGGAGGGTTATAGGTAGGCCTAAAAGGTAGGGTTATGTTCGGCACAACTTGTGGGGCCGAAGGGCCTGTTTTGTGCTGTAGTTTTCTATGTTTCTACTCGTAAATGAGAGCCTGTTCTTTCTGCTTGCATTGAGCTTCACTGGAATATCATAGCAGACAGAGGACAGAAATGTGAGCACAAGAACAAAGTGGTGAATTAAAACGGCAAGCAACCAAAGGTTGAGATAATGCTCGAGTGAAGGTATGCTGCAATATGGTCACCCAGTCTGTGTTTGGTGTTCCAATGTAGAGGAGACCACATTGTGAGCAGTGAATGCAATATACTAAATTGAAAGTACCACCAGTAAATTGCTCTTCACCTGGATGGAGAGTTTGGGGCATTGTACAGTGAGGAGAGAGGAGGTAAAAGGGCAGTTGTTACACCTCTTCGGATTGAATACAAAAGGTGCTGTTGGAAAGGGAGAGGTTTTGGGGGTGATAACAGAGTGAACCGGGGTATCATCGAGGGATGCATCAATCCCATCCCTTTGAAATGCAGGGGACAGGAGGGGAACATTTTTTTGCCATCTAAAGTAACAATCAATCACTTTCAGAAGTGTCTTGACAGGAAACACTGACACTGCATTATCAAAAACTCCCACAAAAGCCTGGCTAATGAGTTGAAGCTCAAGATTGCATTGTGCTTATGGGAGTGGGGTAGGACAAAAAGAGAAACAAATTCAGTATAGCAGTATCAAGGCAAGAGAGGGAACAAAATGTGGTGGCAAGTGAGCAGAGGAAATCTTTCAAAATCTTTTGTATTTAACATTTAACGAGCTGCTTGGTGAATATCTGGTAAGTGGTCAAGGTATATTCCATTCCTGAAGTTTAAAATAGTACAGGAATTTGTGAACATATAAAAGAAAATAATCAACTGAATAAAATAATTAAAACATACAGGAACAGCAGGACAAATGATGTGTCATGGCTACAACATGTGGGAGTTCCTGGATGCCCATATTATCCAGGGCAAGCACATCTATAGTAAGCACATCTCAGGGAGCCTAAGCTCCAAATCACTTGGGCTGCAAACACTGCAACACATCAGGGAGGATGAGAGTTATCAGGGCACTTTGCATCAGGATGCGGTCACATCCTTTACGGTAGAGTCTTCTGCTCTGGAATGTGGCCAGCGACAGGAAGGTGCGACTTCAACTGAGGCGGGTATGGGGACAGAGGGCAAGAGTGTAGATGTGTTGGCATCTGAAATTGTCCAACAGGTTTGAGGCTGTGGTACTGGAAGTCATTCAACTGGAAGGAGTACAATAGAATATAGTGGCAGTAGGGGACTGCACAGTGAAGGAATTGACACTGTTCTCTGTAGCAAGGAGTGAGTGTCCACGCGGCTATGTTGCCTGTCCGGTGCCAGGGTTTGGAACATTCGTTTGGGGCTGGAGAGGAACTTGTGGTAGGAGGAGGAGGAGGATCATCCAGTAGTCGTGGTCCATGTAGATACCAACAACAAAGGCAGGATGAGGAAGGAATTCTGCATAGCGAGTATGAGGAGCTAGGCACCAAATTAAGATGCAGAACCTCAAAGGTAATAATTTCTGCGTTATTACCAGAGTTATGTACAAATTTGCAAAAGACAAGTAAGATGAAAGAAATTAATGTGTGGCTCAAAGAATGGAAAGAGAGAAGTGGGTTCCCGTTCATGGGGCACTGGTACCAATACTGGGGA
The DNA here is from genome assembly GCF_964213995.1 of Mustelus asterias. Lineage (NCBI taxonomy): Eukaryota > Metazoa > Chordata > Chondrichthyes > Carcharhiniformes > Triakidae > Mustelus > Mustelus asterias. Next base: position 129,487,908 of record NC_135802.1, read on the forward strand.
AAATTGAGGCTGTACTGTTGAGATGGTACCGTTGGACGGTCTGCACCGT